>NC_056732.1:1029283609-1029361109 GCF_019279795.1 Protopterus annectens | reverse complement strand
AGGAAAGAAGACTTTTCAGAAAAGAAAGTAACAGCAAGAGGGCAGAGGGGTGGCTCAGGAAGATATTTGTGGCCCCAGGGAGCAGTGTTTTGCCTTCCACTTCATGATCCTATTGCGACTGTTTGGCCTTAGTTGGGGGGAACAAACTGTCATCTTGCCTCAAATAGTTGCTAGTCATTGTCAGTCAGATGGGTCTTAAAGATCCCCTTTTGGGGCTACTACCAACCTATTCAGCAACACACTAACTTCCAAAAAAAAAAAAAAAAACTTGTGATACCAAGGTAAAATCCCCAAGGCTTTTATTGAACTACAACATGTAACTGACTAAGCGCTTTCACCCTTGTAGGGCATCTTCAGTCAGTTTTCCACATCTAATCACAACCATTAAATACACTTTTCGGTTAACACTAAAATCAAAGGGCAATAAGACACAATACATCAGTCCTCTGAACTTCTAAATTTTAACCCTTAAACTGTCATTAAAGAAGCTTTTGTATTGTTTTGTTTGAACACCAAATAATCTGTAAATAATATAAAAAAAATATTTCAGTACCTAAACTCATAATGTACATTGAAATATATATATATACAAAAATATTGTATACATATAAGTAAATATGGGTATATAAATGCAAAAATATGTCAAAATGTGTGGTGTAGAAGTGTACAAATGTGTGTAAACCTCATGAATCTACCTACAAAATCAAGAATCAAAATCCTCTGTTTCTGTCTGTTAAATACAAGCTGCCCTGTGTTTCAATATACATGCTAGAGATAAGGTGTCGTTAATGCCAGGTGCACTGCTTGCGTCTAATCGCATTTTTTTTTTTTTCATTTTTAGTTTTTATTTTTTGTTTTACATATATTCAAAGTGTGTTTTTTTTTTTTGCTAGAGTAAAGGTGGTTATTGTCAACATTTAACTAATACCCAACTTTAATTGTTGTTTTTTGTTTACTGCTACACCAGGTAATTGACATCAGGACCTGGTTAGAGTATTACACACTTTTGTATATTTCAAACACATTAATCATATTTATAAGGTTTCACTGTGCACAATGGAACAACTTATGATTCAATATTTAGAACTATCTAGACAAATCATTACTTTATTATAGGCTAATAAAACTAATGACAAGAATGACAGTTTAACCAATACACAGGTTGAACTTTTCACCATGCACCCACCACCAGGGACTTCTCCACAAAAACAGAAGAATGTGAAAGTATCGAGGGTGGAAAGGAATACCACCCATTGCCATTGGTAATTTAAATACCCTAAGGTCCCCTAGGTACTTGATTCAATTCGATAGAACTTTCCAGGAAAACATTATCCATCTGCAATTATTTGTATTTCCTAGCTAGTTTTTCAAATTTAAGTAACTGGGAATTGAATGTTCCCAGATCAGGGTTCTGTATCTTAAGTGTGATGTCACCCAGTACAGGAGGTATTAGAAAATTCTCTGTCAAATAGTGCTGCTCTCTTGGTCTGTTATTACTTTCGTCCCCTTCCCCTCTATAGGTATTCACATTGTTGTTATCCATCCTCAAAATAGTATTCCTTTCCACCCTCGATATATATATATATGAAAGACCTTTCAGATTTCCCATTATAAAAATGCCAAACATGCAGGTAGCAGTGTATAGAACTGCCTTAGTGTTGCATTTAGCTTTAGGAAACATTCCTCTATATTTTAACTGTACCTGCATATTACCATTAAGGGTCATATCTGTGTAAGGGCACTGGTTGCAGCAGCCACATTGAATAGTAGATGACTCACTGGATAACCGAGCAGTATCATTCAATTTTTTCCTTCAAAATATACATTTTAAGTACTTACCTGTCTGAAAAATAAATACAGGTTCCTCACCAAGTTCCTTTTGATACCATCAAAATATGTAATATGCCCCATTTCACCTGGATAATCTTGAACAGTTTAGCATTACTAGAATATGTCTGCACCACCTGCCCTATAAACATCATCATTCTGAATATCATGGAGCATAACAGGAATAACCCCAGTCCTGAAAACTGGCACAAATTTACCTTGTTTTGCGGAAGACACCAGTTTACTACAAATTACCAGTTTCAGCAGTTACTCTCTATCCAAGAAAGGGGATATAAGATATTCCATCTCTGTCACAAAAACTTTGTCTGAAATCAACCTTCAGAGTTACGTCAGCTGACTTTTTTTACAAGGCGTACTTGTTTATATGGGTGATAACTGCCAATAAAAATTGGAAAAGGTTTTGCTTGCAAATGATGGTGGAAATCCTTTTTATCATATACATCTAAAAAGCTCATGTCTGATGCCCATTTCCCTGTTTAAAAAAAAAAAAAAATCACTGGTGGTATTGAGATGTAATTAAAAAAAAATTATTGTATTGACATGGGGGGGCATTGCATATCCTCTGGGTATCTTAAAAATGCCTTGCAATGTGAATCCCATGGCATCAAAAATACCACAGCAGTCTCCCAAAATAGGAGAACAAAACTAGCAAAAAATGAGGAGCATGCTGCCTCCATGGCCACATCAGAGAGTTGATTGTAAATTTCACCTTCAAGTTGAGTAAAATTCTTAGAAAGAACCGAATCCATAACTTCCACCAATATGGAGATGCCTATAGGTGTTCATTCAGTCTGTAATAGTAACATTTCTTTAAACTATCGCAATCCTAAATTTTGTGAAGTCTCAGTAAAAAGAGTGTTAATGATAAACACCATATCATTTTGTATTCCATCTTCATCTCGTTTAGAAAATGCTAGGAATACACCAAGATGCAGGACTATTTACTCAAAATACCTTATAGTTTAACATTAATCCATTTAGCAAGAGGTTCAGTCTTTGAACCAACTGCTGCTAAAATGGGATGCAGCAGAGGCATGACAGAGATGTGACTTTATTGACACAGGTTTGTATAACTTTTAATAACCTTCAGAAAGATAATCCTCTAACCAAGCATCAATGCTGTTTTAGTCTATATTAATTTCATTAGAGGATGTTATCTTATACGTATATGAATATAATAATCCATGCATTTTATTTCTGTAATCAGCAGATGGCATATTGCCAACCTCACCACCCTTGTTGGTTTCATACTTGTGATGGAACAATCAGATGTTTTACTAAAATCTATTCATTGCTTCTAAAGTTAAAGTTGGTTGCTCTTAGAACCTGCTTTAACCCCCTGATGTCAATGTCAGATCTTTTTTCAAACAAGAGGATAACCAGAATTGGAGGGGGATTAAACTTTTTTTTGAGCACTATTTAATACAGAGCCATTATCAAGCATTAATGAATCAACATTCTTAAACTGAACCTGTGCCTTTGGTTTTCTGGTTATGTGTTAAGTTAGTCTCCACCCTGTTAAAATACATAGCTGGAATAAACATGAAATCCCTTTTAGAGAGAGAAAAATGCACATCATTCAGTAAAACTCCAGCATTATTTAAAAATCTTAAATGAATTTCGGATACAACAGTACCTTCGTGCACACCGTTTTCATTAGTTTTGTTCTTTAATGGTTCTTTTTTCCCATGATACTTCCCTCGTCTGGGTTTGCCTCTGAAAATGTTCACACCATTGAAATCTCTCTCAAAAGTGAATTCATCATCATTAAAACCATTGCAAACCACTGAGGCAAAATTCCTAGGTGAATTTACCTATAGGATAAGATTGATCACAGTGGTCAGTCAATTCATCTTGTACCAAATTGTATGTTGCACAATTATTATCTTGTGTGTTCTTAAATATATAAATATATATCACACACACACACACACACACACACTATGCATGTATATGTGTATATACACACGCACACAGAATAATTAGGTAGTCAGTAAACTAGTTACTTAGATTAAGATTAGATACATCTTTACTGTTGTTTCTTGTTCTAATGTCAACAGGTTTTAAAAAGTGATCCCCCTGTTGGTATAAAATAACCCCTCAAGACCCACACTTGCAGTGTGTCTACTGTTTGGGGCCTTCTCACTTGCTGGATTCATGCTCAATTTCTGCTGCTTTCAGCACTTAGAACCACCAGGAGAGAAAATAAAAACTTTTTATTTTAAAAGGCCCGTTTTCCCATCTGTCATGCTCCAAAGGCATCTTCTTTTTCCTCTTTCTCTGAGAAAAAGAGAGAGAAGGAAAGGGAAAAATCAAAGGAAAAAAGACAAAGCAAGGGAAAAGTCCAAAATAAGAACCCCCAAAAATCTGACCCCACAGCTATTGTGGGTCTGGTGCCTAAGGTTCTGATACAGTTGGAACCTGCTTGTACTGAGTCTATATTACCGTGTTGAAAGACATGTTCACCGAACACGTCTTAGTTGACATTGAAATATCGACCTGCTAAAATCCCGAACAGCGGAGTCAGCGATATTTTTCCTAGGGGAAAAAAAATCGCTCAGCCAGAATCAGGAATTTACCCTATTCCCCACTGCAATGCAATCTCAGAGTTGGTATATTTAGTTGGGGGGCAAAACCCCCCATGTTGTAGGGTTTGAAAGTGTGTTTTTTTGTGTGTGTGTAAGGCCGAGCAGTTTTTTCCCCCTGGGAAGAAATTTGCTGATTCAGCCATTCAGGATTTTAACAGGTAGATATTTCCATGTTGATTAAGACGTGTTTGGTGAACATGTCTTTCGACACGGTAATATAGACCCCTTTTACCTAGGAACTAGTATCCCTCCATGAAGGCTTCTTTTTTAGTGGGGTCTATCAGCTCTAGGCTTAACTCACAAATATTGCAGAAATTACCATTGAGGCCAGCTTCGCTAGCCTTATCCTCGAGATCTGATTGACCTACTAGGAGCCTCAGAGTACATCATCAACCAAATGATGAGGAAGTTTTTGAGGACCCAGATTCTTCTGGCACTCTTCTTGTCTCCTTCCTCAAGGAAACTACCTAGATCAGCACCTTCCACCCCAACTGCTCAGCTTCCTGGAGCCAGTGTATGCCTGCTTTGACATCCTCACTCACTCAAATCTGATGCTCTTTGGTCGAGTGGAGTCCTGGAGCAAGATCATCAGTATCAGAGCTCCGACAGTGGAGTCGACCCTGAGGTTTTTGGAGCCATCTCTGCCGCTTAGGGCTTTGGCAATAGACCGCTCAGTTCCAAGGTCCGTCTTGGAGCCTTCAGCCCATGGAATTGAGAGGCTTCTAATCCTGTTAACCTAGGTAGCTGCTCTTCAGTTCCATTAGCTGAGTTGGTTTTAAAGCTCTGAAGAGGGCCTTTACCAGATCAAGATGATTGGATGGCTCTAAACTCTGAGCACATAACAGACTTCCTCTGAAGATAGCTCCTACTACTTCTTAGTCTGATAGAAGGACCCCTTTTACTTCAAGATTACCAGGCATTCGAGTCCCACTTCGTATTTTGATATATCCCCCCCTCAGGGATCTCAAGGCACATTACCTGGAAGAGGATTTGTAAGAGGAAGCATATTGACTTCTGTCCTGAGTAGGACTTGTATGAGGAAGCATATTGAATTCTCTCCTGTGTCTGTCACTAAAGACACTGACTTAGGTGAGGGAGAAAGTTCCTCAAGGTGTCGCCCACCCCCCCAACTGAAGACTACTTCTTCAAATCCTTGAATTGATGAAAAAGAGGGGGGGATGGCCCACCAAAACTACTCTTGATGATTTGGTGATTCTTGAAGCTTTTGAGTCTGGTTCATTCAATATACTGGGAGGTCCCTCCTCATTACTCAGAAAGCATGGAAGGAACCTGATGTGGCAGAAACCTATTCCAAAGAAAATGGACAGAATTTACTTGCTCTAAGGCTCACATTCATTTTTAGAAAGACCAAGAATTTAAAATTGTGCTGATCACCACAGTCTAAGACATGCTTAGCTAATGCATTAGTAAGTTTGCTGTTCCTGATATCATTAAGATGTTCCATCACCCTTTCCTTCATAGTTCTATTGGTTTTACCAATATAGAATGTACTACAAAGATTGCACTTGGCAAAATACACAATGCTTTTAGTAGAACAATCTGCATAAAATAAAAACTCATCAGGTTTCTGATGCACAGGGTGTAAAATCATGCAGATGGATTAAATGTTATTGCATATTCTGCAGTTTCTACATGGAAAAGACCCTCTACATTGTGTGGTGTTATCAAGAAACCTAACAAATGTATCTCATCACCATGCCAAGCAAAAAATATATCATCCACGAAACGTTTGTAAAACGTAATGTGCTGCTTGTACATGTCAGAGGTATACACCATTTCTTTCTCCCATTGGCATATGTATTGGTACATGCCATGCCCATAGCAACTCCCACTTTTTGAAGAAAGAACGCTCTTTGAAAAAAAAAAAAACATTGTTCTGAGACTGTGCTGAGACTCAACAAGCTGTAAACTTAAGTGATGTGATTTTTGTAACTTTGGACCTGAACTCTTTGTTCACGTTTATCCCCAATGATGAAGGGATTAAGAATGCCAGGCAGTTTCCTATCAAGGAGAGCAATTTCAGCAATACCAAAATCAATATGGTATGTGCTCTTCTAGACTTGATCCTAGAGAACAATGTTTTTTTTTTGTTTCAAAAAGAGTTCTTTCTTCAGAAAGTGGGAGTTGCTATGGGCACGGCATGTGCCAATATTGTTTTGGCTCAATGGGAGAAAGAAATGGTGTATAACTCTGACATGTACAAGCAGCACATTACGTTTTACAAACGTTTCGTGGATATCTTTTTTGCTTGGCATGGTGATGAGACACAATTGGACACATTTGTTTGGTTTCTTGATAACACCACTGGATACCTTTCCTTCTCCCTTAGTTACTCCAAAGAGGAAATCAACTTTCCAGATATAAATGTTAACAAAAAATATGTTTGGCAACATTTCGACAAGGATACATAGGAAGGACTGTAGGAAGAACAACATTCTTCACCGTTCCAGTATGCATCCTAGGCACATTACCAAGAATATAGTCAAGAGCCAAGTCTTGCGTTGTAAGAGACTGCATACAGACAGGCAAGAGTTAACAGATGTTATGAGTCGTCTCACCACAGAGTTTGTTGAGAGAGGATACAAGAGGGTTGATATTGATAGAGTGATAGTTGAAGTAGACTTGCATGAAAGTCACAAAACCAAACCTTACTAATCAGATGAGCACTTAATGAATGTACCCGCATATAAGCAAGTCTCCTCATTACCTGTCAATAGGCGATGTCTTACTTTTTCTAATGATGTCTACAAGACGTGACATCATTAAAAAGAACTGGTCTATTCTTCTCACTGACACAGAGATTAGCCGGGTTGTTGGTTCTACCACCCAGTTTTAATTTTAAAAATAGCAAGAAATTGAAAATGAAACTCTGCTATAAACAGAATAAAACATGTGACAGGTTTGCCTCACAACATAGAGGGACTTTCCCATGTAAAAACTGCATAATATCCAGTAACATTTGGTCCACCTGCATGATTTTACACCCTGTGCATCAGAAACCTGTAGAGTTTTTATTTTATGCAGATTGTTCTACTAAAAACATTGTGTATTTTGCTAAGTGCAATCTTTGCAGTGCATTCTATATTGGTAAAACCAATAGAACTATGAAGGAAAGGGTGATGGAACATCTTAATGATATCAGGAACAGCAAACTTACTAATGCATTAGCTAAGCATGTCTTAGACTGTGGTGATCAGCACAATTTTAAGTTCTTTGTCTTGCAAAAAATGAATGTGAGCCTTAGAGAAGGTGATATTAACAATGAAATTGAATATGCTGAATTAAGGTGGATAGTGGACTTAAAGGCATACTTATCACCTGGTCTTAACAGTACTGTATCTTTAAAGCCTTTCTTGGAAAAAAAGAGGGCTGTGTCACAGATTTTTAAAGAATTTTTATTGGTTTTATTTAAACATTGTGTGCTGATTTATTTCTGTATTAAGGTCTGAAGAAGAGGATTGCCTCGAATGCGCTTACCTAAATCTGTGTTTTGTAATGCATTTCAAGTATTTTAATTTCCTGCCTACAAGTCTCTTTATCTACATTTATACTTATATTTTTGGGATCTTGGCTCCACCATCTCTCTATTATCTACATAGATCTCCAGTATGCCTACTTGTCCTATCAAGATCCAGCAGCAAAAAGATTCCTCCTTTTCTGGCTGGGAGCCAGTCATTATCAATTCAGAGTGCCTGCTGTTCACTCTCACCACAACCTACCCCCCCCCGGTGTTCACCAAGATAATAGCAGCTGTGACAGCTTATCTGAGGCTGCAAGGGATCCAAGTATTAGCTTATCTAGATGATTGGCTTCTAACTGCTACCTTCAGGGATCTACTTCTAACATATCAGCCATTCCTGTTGTAGCTAACAACGTATCTGGGCATTTCTGTGAACACCAACAAAAGCAAGCTACCTGTTATTCAATCCACAGAATTCATAGGTTGCCACTTACACTGTACAACAGACAGCAAAACTTCCCTTACTATAAATCAAATCAGTAAGATCTCTAGCTCTCCAGGTTGTAAATCATCCCAGACTTCAAGCTTGTCTAGTGTTACACTTCCTCATGTTTCCTTTAGCCAGGTATCACAAGATTTCTGTAGTAGATGCTAGCTATGTAGTGGTCTCAAAAACTTTATCACCTTTCACTACAGAATAAAAATCATGCCGATCTGCAGGAACCACATTCTGAGGTGTATTTTGTCCAGTTCACTAACTATGGGCAGACTCTTCCATCCTGCAATACTCAGGGCCACTGTGATCATGGATGCCTCCCTTCTTTGGTAGATGTGTGCAAGGGGGGAACATTTCAAAATAATAGTGCAAGGAAAGTGGTCTGGAGTGGAGACCAAACTTCACATAGACGTCTTTTGAGAGTGGTGGTTCTTATGCTGCATGCACTTTAAAACCATCTGCCAAAGGATACCATCTTTGCCAAGAAGCCATGAGAATCTGGCAGTGGGTGATGTTTTTGAACCACCTTCTAGTAGCAAAGCACATACCTGGCATGCCCAACATCCTATAGGACAAATTGAGCAGAGCTATACTACTTCCTCACTAGTGGTCTGTCAACACAACAGTGGCAACAGAGATTTTCAGATGTTTGAGCCAACCTTGCTGTGACCTTTTTGCTTCATACCTGAACAACAAATGCAAAAGTTACACGGGCAAACACTGATAGATGCTGTAGTCCAACCTTGTCCCCCAGGTCTCCTTTATGCCTTCCCACTTATCCCTCTTACCACAAAGTTCATTCAGAAAGAAATAGAGAGCAAGACCAGGGTAATCCTCATTACCCCCTTCTGGCTTCAGCAGATATGGTTCCTTTTTCTTTGGCCTCACCTAATTAACTGGTTGAAGTTGCATCTAATAAATGGGTGTCAGAACTACAGGCATACTTGTACAATGCTCTATTGCTTATTTTTCATAAAGGCAGAGTGTCATGGAGAACAAACCCTTTTTTCTTCCAAAAGTAGCTTCCAAGTTTACCTTGAACCAACAGATTGTCTTGCTAGTTTTCTTCCCCAATTTTACCAATAAAGGAAAATGTATGTCACACACGTTAGATATGCCTAGACAGCTTAATTTTAGTATGAATGATGTAGAACCTGTCAGGAAATCAGGTCAACTGTTTACATCCTTTGCTAAGAAAATCTGAGAAAATCAGTGTCCAAGGAAACCCTCTCAAGATGTTTAGCAGATTGCATTTCATTATTCTTTGATTTACAAGGTATGATTTTACCATCAGAGCGTACGATGCACTTTACCAGAGCAATGGTAACCTCAACAACATTTCCAAAACAAGTACCTATCAGTGCCATTTGCTCAGGAACAGCTTGATCCTCAACACACACCTTTGTATCTCACTACAAGTTAGATGTCTGGTCCAGAATTTGCACATCTTTTGGTTCTGCTATACTTAGGAATGTCCTTCCTTGAAACACCCAGCTCCCTGTCTGGTAGTTTAGGAATCTGTCCCACATGTTGAATCAGATGAAAAAAGGCAACATCAGATATGAAAGTTATGTGCTTACCACAGCAATAGATCCATGTTGTCATCTTTTTGTCTGGCTCAAATCCCGTCCGTCCTTTCCCTTACCGAATTGTCATTGTACTTATAGGGATTGGCCAAATCTCCTCTGGACCCTGTCTGTCAAGGCAAGAGAGGGGAATTGTGGATAGGGGAGGAGTCAGAGCTCTTGTATCCAAAGCTTTGGTATAAGGCGCCAAGGTTGGATCCAGCCGATCTGACATCCACATATTTAACCAGACAAAAAGAAGACAACATGTATCTGTTGTTAATTAAGTACATAACTTTCGTTTCGTTTTGAGAACCATGGGGTACTTTCAAAACTTCAACCTTTTTGGGCCAGTCTTGTATATTAGACACTCCCCCTCCCCCCCCCCCAAAAAAAAAATGTCTAGCTGTAGTGCACAATATTTAATTAATTTTCCAATTGTGTCAGAGATGAAAATGTACCTTTATCAAAACCATTACTGTTACCAAAATCAAAGTTAATGCTCAACCATGTTGGGTAAAACAGGAATGGTGGTCATTCAACTTTATTACAAACCTCGCAGACTTCAGAGCCATGACCAGCGATTGTATAGTTTAGGACAATACCATATGTAGTTCACACTGGTGTGGGCAGTGCCGACTTGATTGACATTGTGATGGCGCTGTCAGTTAAGTGTTTGGTACAATTTTTATTATTTGATATGCTATTTCTGTAGATTCACTGTTGCCTATTTTCATCTGATCCCAAACGTGGGTTGTCAGATCCGACTGGATCTGGCCTCAGCACCAACTAGGAAGATCTTGCTTCAAGGCTATAATTCCACCCCTACCTGTAATTCCCTGTGCTCCATCTAATCACCTCACATCTCATTTGTGTATGATTTTGGTCATGTGTTAGAAGGCTCCTAGAACTTTGTTCTACTTCAAAAGACTTTATATCCCGTCCTCTGTAGAATATTGTTTTTTATTGGGTCCCATAGGATAGTTAGCAAATTTAGTAGTTAAATTAGTGTCTTAGCAGTTTTCAATACCGTAGAGTTGTAGTTGTAGTGTTTTCTTAGTGTGCAGTGCTGTTCTTAATATCCATACTGTTTAAAGTATTTATCTATGTAGTTTGAGATGTTTGCCTTTGAGGACAGGTTGTTTATTAGTCTGATAGTTCCACATTATTATTTAAGGTCTATGATGTCAGAGACAGGATTTTAAGAAATGTATTGAATGTGGGCACAAATTGCCTCCACGCTCAACACTCAAAAATGTGTTTACTGCCTGTGGGCAGAACATCTGGAAACCCCATGTCAAGCTTGTGCTTCATGCAGCACTAGAGCACTACAGCAACGGAAGGTAAAGCTGATTGTTAAGGGGATTCTTTCTGCCGACTCCCTCTACTTCAACTTTGCCAGCCAGCAAAGAGAAGAAAATTAGAGGGACAAAGTTTAAGTTGAAAGAAAAAAAACTAAAGAAAAAGGAGGAGAAATAGACTAGCAAGGAAAAGGGCATTGAATCTGTCTCCTACTCTAGGACCCAGTCCTAAGATTCCTCAGTGTTTGAATCCATCCGCTACTTATACCCGTTGGCTCATTGATTGGCCCCAGTTTCATCTGAACTGGTAAATTCCAGGCTGCATTTGCCCATTTTACAGAACAGGAGACCTTCTAGACTTCCTCCTTTGGCTTCTTCCACCCAGTCGTACATCAGTCTTCATATCAGGACATCAAGAGAGTGATAATGAGGTTCCTTGGGGCTCAGATTCAGCTTGGAGTTCTCTTGTTACAGTCACCTTTGAACATACAGAGTAGTATACTAACCACTCCTTTACCCATTCTGACATTTGTCTGGCCATCAGGTCCTGTTGATTTGGCACCAGTCTCCCCAAAGTATCCATAACAGGGCTGATGGTTTCCCCCACTTCAACTCTGACTGGATCCCCTCCCTCTGTTGACCCAACAAATTCGGAGCTGGGAGACTAGGCCATGTCTTTGGTGCTGGGGAGTTGGAGGATTTAATACTAAGACTCTGAGCCATACCTACCTATCGGTGCCTCAGCTTTCGATAGCTTGGCTCCAAGATCTGCTTCATTGTCTAGGCTTATTGATTCCGAAGGATCTTTACTGACACCATCGAAGAGGATTCCTTCAGAGCTGACAGTTGTCGGCTTTCGAGGTTTTTCAAAGAGTCCTTTCAACTCTGAGAGATAAGACACCATTGTCAAGACCTGCTCCACCTGAACTCCGCACCAAATCTGGCTCTGTCCATCTTCATTCAGTTAGACACCGACAGTCAGAACCAAGGCCTCATGAGGCTTATCTGATAAGGTCTCAGTCTGACTGAGAAACCTGTGGCATTGCCACAGAGCAAGTTCACTGAAAGCAGATGTGTAAGCAGAAACACACTGGCATCTGTCCCCGAGTTTCTTACTCATGATACAGACTTTGATGGAGATGGATCCTCAAGATCCCTACTTGAAGATGTCGCCTTCAGTGAAATCTTGAAATTGGTAAAACAGAAGGGGGGATGGTCCACTGTACATCCTTCTACAGAAGAGTCTGTGTTCCTCTAGGACTTTGTTTCTGGCCTGTCAACATTCTGGGTGGTACCTCCATTTGACCCCTTGGTCAACCTCATGGCACAATGGACATGGAAGGATCCTGACTTGGTGGAAGCCATCCCCAAACAGCCCAAAAAAATCCTGTCCGCACCTTCAGACAGAAAGCATTGGTGCAAGGGGCCACCTGTAGAAGCAGTGGTTGTAGCTGCAGCAACAAAAAAAGAGCTTTCAGAAGAGAGCACTTTGATTCATCCTGCTAAGAAGATGCCAAGAGCATTGTATCATTTTGGGAGTGGACATATGCTTTGATGTCTTTTGCATTACGAACGCTGAACGATTTAGTGTCAGTCAGTTTCTGAGAGATTTGATCAAGGAGATCCCCAAATCTCTGTCAGGGGTCCTGCCAACAAGAATCCTTAAAACGGTGGAATCTGAGCTATCAACTCTTCAATCCTCATCTAATGTGGCCATGCGACTGATTTCTAATACACCCATGGCAACAGGCACTGGCATTATAATTTGCCAGCACACTCGGATGCATCTTCGTGATTTCATAGAAAATTTCAAGATGTCCTTTGATAATACCCCCTTATTATGGATCCACTGTATTTGGTCCTAAGGTCAAGGAAACTCTTACTAGAAGCCAGCAAGATTGTAAGACCCTCTCTGCTGTTGGAATCTGCTTCTCCACTCCTCAGAAATCCTTTTCCCAGGAATCAGAGGTCTGGAAAGATGTGTTCAGGAAGTTACAAGAATCTTGCCAAGAGATTTCTAGTGACAGGCTTCCCCATGGCAGAGGAGAGGAGGGCATTAGAATGGACATTGCCCCAGGGGTAGAAGTGAACTGTAAAATCAGGGTTTCAGAGTGCTTTTCTGAGAAACCCTTCTATCGCTCCTGAAAGGTTGCCTGACGCTGCTCTTTGGAGGCAGTTGGGGGTGATTGTTTCTATACACCCTCTAGCCTAGCAACGTATAATGAATTCCTGGGTGTTAGACATTATTTCCAGAGGCTGTATAATTTAATTTTCCCATCCTTCAAAACGGAAGTGATCGGTTCTGTTGCACCCAGTCAACAAGAACTGTCAGTAGTAGAAATTTCAAAGCTACTAGAAAAAAGAATCCACCAAAGAGTCTCCGAAGACCATCAAGGATCCAGAATCTATTCAAGGTTTTTTTTTAGTTATAAAGAAAACAAGGGACCTCAGACCCATTTTGGACCGGAGTTATTTAAATCATTTCAATCCATTTTTCCTCTTCTGAGTGTTTTGATGGATGTGCACAATATAACTCAAGGATGCATGCTATCACACAGAGATGTTCAAGGAGGTTTCTCCATTTCAGGGTTGGAAACAATCATTATCATTTCAGAGCACTGCCCTTTTGTCTCATCATGGCCCCCAGAGTGTTCACCAAGATGATGTCAGGCAGTAGCAGCAGCACGGCGCTGTCTGTTAGGCATGAATGTATTCTCATATTTGAACGAATGGCTCCTAACTGCTACCTTGGATCTAACATTGTGTCAACACAGAGACTACTTGCTCCGGTTGCTTCAGGAATTGGGCACTACCATCAACATGGAAAACAAATCAACTCACTCCAGCTCAAACTATAGAATTTATTGGATGCCACCTGGATACAGTTTCTCAAGTAGTCAGCTTTCTTCCTCGGAGAGTGCTTTCCATCCAGCTAACAGCTTCAGCATTTGAGACCTTTTTCTCCCCCAGCCAGACTAATACTTTGGATGCTAGGATTAATGGCATCAAACATTATGTTGGCTTCCTTGGTAAGATATCACACGAGTTCTACAGTGGATCTTAGCAATGCAATGGTCACAGGCCTCTTCATTCAAATATACTAATCACTCCAACTTGCAGAAACTGTGTGTCTTGGTGGATAACATTCCCATCATTGATACAAAGGGTACTCTTTGTGATAGATCCCCTTGCGGCAGTAGTGACAACATATGCTTCCCTCCTGGGGTGGGCGTGCACTTTAAGGAAACACTGTCCAAGGTTCCTGGTCACAGACAAGAGTCAAAACTCCACATCAGTATTCTGGAGATGAGCGGAAGTCCTAGCATTGTAGGCCTTCCAGGTTGCTCTCTCCAAAGGTGCGGTAGCTATTCAGACCAACAGTAGGTCAGTACTCTGGTATCTAAAACAGGAAGGAACCTGCTCCTACCCATTATGTTGAGAAGCCATGAGGGTATGTCAGTGGGCAATGCCTTTGCAATGCTTTCTCATAGCAATGCACATCCCAGGGAATTCCAATGTTCTGGCAAACAGAGTAGATGTATCCTGATGCCTCATGAGTGGTCCCTAAACTCAACAGTGACTGCAGAGATGGTCAGTCATTGGGAGCAACCCTGCTGTGATCCTTTTGCCTCCTATCTCAACAATTTCAACAGTTATTTTGCCCTAGTTCCTCCACAAGGACAGTCGCCTAAGGATGTTCTTGTCTGTCGTTGGCACCAGGGACTCCTGTGTGCCTTCCCTCCCCTTCCATTGTTGACCAAATTCAAACAGAAAGCAAGGCTGTGCAAGGCCAGAGTAATCCTCATTGCCTCAAGTTGGGCTCAACAATCATTGGTTTCTTTTCCTTTAACCTCTACTAAGTTCATCCACCATGGATACTGAACCACTTTCCACACCTTCTGTCTCACCTGTCCAGATGGCCTCCTCCAGATCAGAAATCCATGAAGCTATAACTGCAAGGTTCCTCCAGTTTTAGCCTGTGCCAAAGATGCCAGGCTTTCCTCTTCAGTACTACCCATTCCCATGGCGTCCCAGAAAAACTCTACTAACAAGGTTTTTCGTAGCAAGTAGAAAACATTTTCTATCTGGGCATTTTCTAAAGGTCTAGACCCACTCTCGTCTCCAGTTTCTACTATTCTGCAGTTTCTTTCAGAGTTATTTCAGGCCAGTTCTAGCTACTTTGCTGATTGTACCTTGATCATAACCATTTCCAGTTTCCATAGAGGATTATCAAATTCTTCCATAGCCTCCTTAAAAATATCAGAAGCCACTTTCAAGGGAACTTCTCTTTTTAGACCACCTATAAGTAACCCAGTGCCTCCCTGGGACAATTACCATCATTAAACCACTGACTTGATCACCCATCAAACCCGCAGCATAAGGAGACATCAGATTTCTCATGTGGGAAACTGTCTTTTTAGTAGCAGTAACTTCAGCCAGAATGATTTATGAATTACAAGCTCGCTCTTCTAAACCACTCTATCTGGTCTTCCACAAGGACAGAATTTCTTTAAGAACCAGTGCTCCTTTTCTACCAAGGGTGGCATCTGAATCTACCTTGAACCAATCTATTCATTTACCAGTTTTCTTTCCAAAAGTTTCTGATAAAGGTGAGTACATGTTTACATGTGTTGTATGTGCATTGTCAGTTGTGAATCTACCTTCACAGGCCAAGACCATTCAGGAACTTGGACCAATTGTCACTTTCTCAAGACAAAAAATGGGGAAGTCAGTTTCCAGAGTTAAATTATCCAGATTGCTTTCAGACTATCTCCTTTGTATATATGAAAAAAGGTTTGGTTTTGCAATCTAAACCAAAAGCACATTAAACCATAGCAGCATCTGCAAGCCGACTTCCTATTGATGCTGTCTGCGCAGTAGCTACTTAGTCTACATTTCACATCTTTATTTCTCATTCCAGATTGGATGAACTATCCAGATCTCATTCATCCTTTGGGTCCTTCATTCTCAGGAATATTCTTCCATGAATTTACCCAGGCCTTAGTGCTTGAGGAATCTTCTAGAGTTGAATCAGATTAAGATAGACAACATTGGATAAGAAAGTTATGTACTTACTAAAACAATAGATTCATGTTGTCAGTTTTTGTCTGGTTCAATATTCCACCGACCAGCCCCCTCCAAGTTGTCATTTGTATTCCTAAGGACCGGTTAGGATAAACTAGGCATCTCTTACATTTGTTTAAAATGTACCAACTACTTGTTACAGGAATATTTGTTAGATGATACTGGTTAATTTTATTGCTTATGATAGTAATTAGGCTTTCTAACCAGGGAAACCTGATCTGAGATGAGGTGGAGCACAGGAATTTATGGGTAGTAGAGGAGCCAGAGCAATGAATTAAGATCTTCCTAATTGGTGCTGAGATTGGATCCTGTCAGATCCAGCAACCCACAGTTGAACCGGACGAAAAACAGCATGGATCTATCATTATGGTAAGTTTGAACATTAAAAAGTGTAAAAATTATATTTCTAATGGGCATTACTGACCATGGCAATGAAAGATGGCCATGCACATCCAACAAGGAGGCTGTTGCCCCTTGCACCCATGCTTTGTACAGTTTTAAGCTCCTAGCAGTACTGTAGGGGTTGCAGGGGGTGTAAGCCCACAATGGACATTGCGCAGTTTGTTTCTCATCTATGTTATAAAAAAAATTTGATTCAGAAAATTATTTACGCATTAAATGAGATCCCAACATTATAAGGTCGGCCCACATCACACCTGGGTCGGTGCTCGCTAATGTACATCCTAGTGTGTCTTAATATAAACAGTTGCACCATGACCTTCCTTGCATATCAGAATCCACCAAGCCTTTATTTTGCACAAAACTCACATTAGAATCCTTGTCACGAGATTGCTGTGTAAATTGAGGAATAACACTGGCAGATACCCATTCAGACTCTACATATCCAGATAGTTAAATCCACCAAGAGTAAGGGCGTCCATGGTAATCACTTTTATCCAACTTGTTAGCCCCTGGGTAACTTGCGACAACAAAATTGTAAGACGATCAATCAAGCCGGAATTGTTCATATGGGTGACTGCAGAAGACTACTGCTCATCTACCGACTCTTGTGATACTGGAATGGATTCCATGCCAAAAAAGCACCAAGAACTACTCCAAAAAGAAAATACTTAGAATGATTACAGTATCATATAGAATATGAGCCCAGGAAAAAGCCAGCTACAGATAAAACACCCAATATTTATTTTGTGCTTTTTGTCTCTACCTGTAGAAGTTCAGTTGCTTGTGGAGTAGTTAATAGTATATACCCTGTCATCTAAGAAAGAAACAGTATTGCAGGGTGTTAACTTGTGCTGTTTATTGATTTATAACCGCATTCATAGTTTTCAGAATGTTTGTTTTTAGGATTATTACTTCTCATTAGATTCTGTGTTTTGCAATGTTTTTCAAGAAGTTTGATTTCTTACACCATAATTGTGATTTTCGGTTTCATAGCTTTCAGTGGAGTTATAGATATGCAGGGTTATGTTATTGCTAAAAAGAAAAGGTTTCCATAGTTTGAAATTTTTTGTTAAATATCAGTGTGTAGCTTATCTGATGTGATCGAAGGAGGAGGAAACTACCATGGGATACTGTATCTCAGGTAAACAACACACTGGGGTCCGTTGGTAGTTTGCTCATGCTGCCACTGATGTGGAATTTGAGGGTAGAATTGTATTGTACTTTGAGTTTGTTGGATGGTTTCCATTTAAACCTTGTGATATGGAGACTGTCAACATGCATCGCAATGACCTCAAGTTGAGAAGTGTTTATCTGGGTTGTATACCTCTTGTTAATTTGAGTTAGAGACACATGATTTGAAGGGAAGCTAAATGTGTCTGTCTTAATTCTGTCTTAAAATGAGAGCCCACTCATAGAAGGTGATGGCCAACACTTGATGTCTGACTTGAGAATGTGGAGATCAGTGTGCTGGTAGACAGTGCTTCTAATGAACTCTCCTCCCCCTTGGTCTGAAGGACTTATACTGTACAAAATATAGCCCCTGCCCTGGTGAGGAGTCTAAACTTTGGAAGAGGATGAGTATAAAAATTTATAGGATGGTAAGGTGGTATGCTCAAAGGTCATATGGATTGGGGTGTTTTAGAACCACCAGAATGTTGGGTTTCCCTAGTAATGAGGCTCATTCCCTTTATGGGGCTTTGATCACATAAGATCATTTTAAATGTTTTAAGAAAGTAATTTATATACTGGTTTAGCCTGTCTTAAGTGAGTGTTTATAAAATAGTGTGTACCATTATTTTGAAAAGATGTATTTTGGCACCTTATATCAGTATTCACATACATATTTTGTGCATTTCATAAAGGCTGTTTTTTCCCCTTTCTTGATCACAATTTCCTGTTGTTTGACAGCTGGGTTTGAAATTGGAAATGAAATAGACACTTTTGATATGTCTTTCTAAATTGAAATCATATTTTGAAGCAAGTTACTAATAGTCATGTGTAGTCAGGATGGCATGAGAAAGAGATTTTCTGTTGAGGGATCATGCAACAATGGAAATTGGAACTACACTACTTGATGTTGAAAGTTTGACTGAGCAGTGCAGTATATTTTTCAGACAAGTCTTTAGTATAGCCAATGTTGTAAAAAGCAGCTGTGAATTAAATAAACACAATATTTTTCCTAACCTGGCTGAAAGGTTTAGAAGCAACTGGGACTATAGGAGTCTATCAAGATAGTTATGATGAGATAACTGGGAATCACTTTAATAGATTTTATGATACAGTAGTACTGCACTGCATTCTACTTTCATGTTGGTGTATTTGGTTGATAATTACTTGATGCATCTTTAAATCTCTTGGTTATAAAACTGTGCAAGTAATAGATAAAATTGTAGATTAGCAAAATGTGACAAACGATGTAAGAGGTTAAATAGTGTTGAAACCTGGCGGTGGAGAGAAGGTTGTGATGATTTTTCAGTTTACCCAAGTGGATGTTTATGGCATGTAGTTGTACTGTGTCAGTATCAGTAGGGTTGATTTTAAGTGTGTACCATTTAGTCTAAGACAAGAGTAAGTGATTATCTACAGAAGCTAGCCCACTATTTAGAATTTTAAGAGGGCGCACCAGTCCCATTTTTTGTTTTTATTGCTGTTTAAACTGTTCAGTAGATTGAAACGTTCATGCATGTGTTTTTACCATGTGACTGAAATGTAAAATAGTATTCACCTATAAAATTATGTACAGCTACAGAACAAATGCAGTGACTGCCAAAACTGTCATAATTTTGCTCCCTGCCCTTTCACAGCCCTGTTGGTTATGTATACCAACTCCAGCATCACTATACCTTGGAGTAGGAGACTTGCAACAACCTAGTGCAACTGCAGATTTGCTATATATTCCCATTGTTCACTATTCAGCCTTGCTTATTCTTAAGGTCGCAGTTATGCTCGTTGGAACTGCAGTAAGAGCCCCCTGAACAATATTGGTCTTGGTTTGCTAGAATTTACTTCAGTCTGTGTAGGGTCATCCAGAATTAAATGAAGTGGTGCAAACATACAGACCACCAACAGAGAATTTTTACTGTGGTAATTTCTTCTGTGTGATGCAAAAAATGTTAAAAATACAGCTGACTCTTTCTGTTGTGATTATTTATTTTGTAAATAGTTCTTAAAGAGCGTCTCTATCATGTCATTGCCTTATGTTAATTTTTTATGAACTGTTTCATTTCTCTAGGGCATTAGATATGATAAAAGGCCAGTAAAGAGCAAGAATCGCTCTACAACTGTGGTAAAGACCGATGCTGCTGTTCAGCATACAACCGATCCTGTTCCTGATCTATCCATTCCAAAACACAGGATTAAGAATGTCTCTACAACTCTGGTAAAGACTGATGCTGCTGTTCAGCATACAACAGATCCTGTTCCTGATCTATCCGTCCCAAAACACATGAGTAAGACTGTCTCTACAACTCTGGTAAAGACAGATGCTGTTGTTCAACATACAACAGATCCTGGTCCTGAATCATCTGTTCCAAAACACAGAAGTAAGAATGTTTCTAGAACTCTGGTAAAGACTGATGCTGCTGTTCAGCATACAACAGATCCTTGCCCTGATCTATCCATTCCAAAACCCAGGCGTAAGAATGTCTCTACAACGCTGGTAAAGACTGATGCTACTGTTCAACGTACAGCAGATTCTGGTCCTGAATCATCTGTTCCAAAACGTAGAAGTAAGACTGTCTCTACAACGCTGGTAAAGACTGATGCTACTGTTCAGCATACAACAGATCCTGGTTCTGAATCATCTGCTCCAAAACACAGGAGAAAGACTCTCTCTAAAACTCTGGTAAAGACTGATGCTGCTGTTCAACATACAACAGATCCTGTTCCTGAATCATCTGTTCCTAAAAACAAGAGTAATAGTGTCTCTACAGCTCTGGTAAAGGCAGATGATGCTGTTCAGACAGATACTGGTCTTGAATCATCTGTTCCAAAAAAAAGGTTTGTAATTCTTTTATTACAAGATTGCAAATAACTCTGTTGATTTCTATTTTGTGACAGCATGCAAAATTTTGATTAAAGCAAAGTAACCCTTGCACATGGAGAAGGTGGTCCAAGAACTCAAAATGAAGAATCAAACACCTGCTAATACAGATATCACACTTTTCTTTATATCCTTTTTAGCAGAAGTATGTGGTGCAAGGTATTTGTGACATCTTGGACCAAATCATAATTTCTCTTTGATCACAGTTTTGACTTCTGTAAGAATACATAAAGTAGGGGTTGCAAGGGATACTGCCACCTACATGAGAAATTTTGAAAGCAGTATTTACTTTCAGATGAGTTAATTAAAAAAAATCATATTCAAGGAGCTGTTCAATCTGCTATCCCTCTGCTGAATATCCGAAGTCCTTAGTAATTACTGTTAGATGGGAACATATGCAGTTAGAGGCGTTGAATCAAATTGTTTTTTGTGTTTGAATTTTCTGATTAAACTTACTGATTTCATGCCACTATAATCATACACTTAAGTCTCCAATTAGAGTTGTGATCTTACTTTGTGGTGATAGTGTGCAACAAGGCATTTTTCCATCCATAATGAGTTTCTTTGTGGCTGTTTGTAACGTAACAAATATAAACATGACCTTCTAGAATTGTATCTTAATCAGACATTATTTTTCCAATAGTTTTCATCTCCAGTAAAGGATGGTCACTTTTTCCTGTGTTTTTTTTTGCACACTTGTTCAACTGTATTTTATTTGATTGATTTTATCCATGGTGCCGTTTACTGTGACTCCACCATGGTTTTGACCATTAATGTCTTTCAGCATTGCATTTTCTGTTAACCCTCACCAACATTTTTTATTACCTTCCAGATTTTGTTAGGAAGATTAGACAAGACATTTCATTCTTCTGTGTCCAGGATATTCAGTCTAAATATTCTCCATACATGAATTGAAAGTGTCTCATCATCTGCAATCATGCCAGCTGTGCTGTTTTTTTCCATCCTTTCCTCTACAGTCATGTTTAACAAAGAGTATTTAAAGACAAGATATGACATGAAGTCAGTTTTCATTAACCAAAATACTTTCTGGCATGTCTGTGTTGTTTTTGAGTCAAATGTGCATTTATAATAAGTATTTTTGCCAGTTCTGCAAATGCTCAAAATCTAGCTACTTTTGTGTTTGTTTGCTTTTATCACTAATGGCCACAGTTGTCTTATACTGATGTATAGTCATATTGGGGCACACATTATCTTTCTGCATTTTTGATCATTTTTTTGTCTGTCTGGTTTAATTATTCTCCCCTCTTCCCCTTATGGTTTGCTAGGATTCTTTTCTGTCAGTCTTTCATGTATTGCTGAAGAATGAATCTGTGGGAGCAACATAATGTGGGTGCTGAAGTGGTATTGCACCCTGGCTGCTTATGAGGAGGCAATAGTGAAGGATACCCTCCACCCCACATAATCAGAAAAGAGTACAAGTATTGTCATTTATTTGTAAATTAACTAGGCTTCTCCATATTTGTTTTCTGATAGGAAAAATTACTGATTTGTAAGACCTTTTCGAGATTTTTGTTAACTTCACATAGGCCCACTTGGATGATGATTGGGTCAGTCAAAAGTTGATGCAGCTGAAGACTGGACTGGATTACTTGAAGTGGTTAGATGTTAAGAATGATGATCAACAAACACATAGCCTTACTTGGCATATGGGTAGTAAAGCCCATAATACCCTCCCTCTGACAGTCTATCAAAGCTCAGAGCTCCCCCACTCCCTGTCTATGGGTGTGAAGAGCCAATCACACAGGACCAGGACTGCCCTTCAGATCCACAATCCCTTTCAGTTTCTTAGAGCGACAGCAAGAGAATGATGTCTTGAAAGACTTAGTCTGGTGTACTGCAGCTACTGAGTTCAGATAAGAAAAGCTTTTGGATTTTTTTCTCCCTCTGTCTTTTTGTGTGTGTTTGAATTGTATATTCTGCTGACTAGCTTTTTTTTTTCTTCTTGGAAAATTGTATGTACTTTGAGTTGTATTTCTCTTATAGTATTAGAGTTATTCTGTTTATTTTAATAATTCTAATTCTGACTTTCTTTAGGGCTTTTAATCCTTTAAATGTTTTATGGCCATAGGTGAATGTTTAACTGAATTTTTGGCTTTTTAGTGAAGTTCCTGACAGTCTCTTTCTGCCAAAGTAAATTTCAGTTATTTCCATTGATTAAAAGCTTCTTTTGAAAGTTTTGACAGGAAAGCATGCTGTTTTTGCAGTTGTTTTGGAGGATATTATTATTTGAGATAATGGAGTAGATTTGCAACATTTTAAACATTTATTTAATTTAAATCACAATTTTTGGCACCATTTTGTTTGTGAAACTCTTCTGATAGGAATTTCTCTTAAGTTTCTATTTCCTCATATATGGTTTTATTCATGTGAGGCTGAAACTGGTCCTTTTTTTTAAATAGATGGGGCCTTTGTAACCTGTATTTTGTGATTTGTGCTGGGATTCTGAAATTGCTTTTTTCTTCAATGCATTATTCAGTTTAGTATCCCCGTAGAAATAGACTTCAGATTGCTGTTTAAATGGAGAATAGTGGGATTTGTCCATTTTGTACTGGGCTAACTGTGCAACCAATATTTATTATTGATCTGGCTAGTTTTTTTTTACTACTTGACTTGATAAATTCTGATACAGTGCCCTCCCACCACCACCACCATCATCTATCCATTGTGCACCTAAAAAGAAAGGAAAAAAAAGTTATCAGAAATTATGCCACAGCCTACAGTTTGACTCTGCAGTAGCCTCAGCCTTTGGCAAACCACTCGTCTTTTCTTACCTTCAGGTCTCCTAGTATGGTGTTAGTGACACAAGGGTCAGACACATCCTCTGGGGCTGTACCCACCTCCTGCTTCAGGTATGGGAGAACCAAACCCTTTCATTGAAGGGGAAGTCTGTTGCAGAACTTGTTTTCAATGTATATACATTTTCCCCTGGGGATTCTCCCACTACTGTACTGCATACAAAGAAGAGACATAAGACCAACCATGGGGTCGGGCAGCAGTCTGACTATTTTCCCACCTGAGATGGTAGCTATGGCTAGATTCATTCTTCAGGCAGTTGAGTAAGTGGTGCATTCTCAGGTTATGTGTAACCATGGCACTTAATCTTATGGTCTGTCATCTAAGGATCTTGATTATGAAAGGAATATGGTGTCTGAAGTGTAAGATCTGTCAGGGTCAGATCATTCAGTTTCTTCTGAGGGCAAACCAGGTTCAGGAACACAAACAGATGATCAGATGTTGTTAATCTTTGTTTATTCCTTACTCTTGGGATTCGGTTCCGACCTCAGAACCGAGCCCACCTTTTTTCAAGCTCGCGTCAGCCATAAACCTCTCGAGCTAAGATTTTACCCATCATGCCCGTCTCCCTGCAGATCTTGTTTGCCATGTTGCTGTTCAGCCGTGTCAAGCTGTTCCTCTCCAGCTAAGTGTATATTTCTACAAAGTCAGAAGCCACAGAAGACCCGCAAACCACAGGAACCTTAACACAAATTTATTTATGAAATAAAAAACGTTTTCGCTTCTCTATATTACGGAAGCTTCTTCAGAGTAAAAGAAAGTGCTCACAAGGCGCCAAAACTTGTGAGACATTTAAATAACAAGCGAGTACGTCACTTCCTGGAAGTTAAAAAACAATTACAATCCTGGCAGTAGTGAGACATACATCACATATTTAAAACATGGTATACAATACTTCAAAAAAACTAGGAATTTCCAAAACCATAACAATTAAATGAAATCACATCATTAAAAACAGTTCTAAATGTGCATATTTGCAAGTACTCGTATAGTATACCTAAAATAAGCATTGTCTATGCAAATTGAGCAAAAGCTTGTGGGGATTTATTAAAAGATGTATAAATATAAGACAAATATGTGTATGCATATTTTTAGTCCCTTTTGACCTATTTGTAAAAGGCAAAAATGTATAAAAAGTGTATACTTTCCCCCTAAGCTCGGTGTCAACAAGGGGTAAAAAGTATGAATGCTGCAGAAAAACCATGTATTTCATAATGATTTACCCATCAGGCTACCCGTTACCCTAAACAGCAGTATACCCTTCTAATCAGAAGGATTCCCTTAGATAAAGAGTGGTACCCCGTACACTCAACTGCTCTACTAAACAACTAACTGGAATACATGTATTAGTTATCTTCTAAGGTAGGATTTATATTTCAAAACTGGAGCGATGTTACAGCTCTCATTTAAACCGGGAACATTGAAGGCATCTAGTCTGAGTTGCCACTCTAGTTCCCGGTTTAAATGAGAGCTGTAACATCGCTCCAGTTTTGAAATATAAATCCTACCTTAGAAGATAACTAATACATGTATTCCAGTTAGTTGTTTAGTAGAGCATTTGAGTGCGTACTCTTTATCTAAGGGAATCCTTCTGATTAGAAGGGTATACTGCTGTTTAGGGTAACGGGTAGCCTGATGGGTAAATCATTATGAAATACATGGTCTTTCTGCAGCATTCATACTTTTTACCCCTTGTTGACACCGAGCTTAGGGGGAAAGTATACACTTTTTATACATTTTTGCCTTTTACAAATAGGTCAAAAGGACAAAATATGCATACACATTTTTTGTCTTATATTTATACATCTTTTAATAAATCCCCACAAGCTTTTGCTCAATTTGCATAGACAATGCTTATTTTAGGTATACTATACGAGTACTTGCAAATATGCACATTTAGAACTGTTTTTAATGATGTGATTTCATTTAATTGTTATGGTTTTGGAAATTCCTAGTTTTTGAAGTATTGTATACCATGTTTTAAATATGTGATGTATGTCTCACCCTGCCAGGATTGTAATTGTTTTAACTTCCAGGAAGTGACGATCGCTGTTATTTAAATGTCTCACAAGTTTTGGCGTGAGCACTTTTACTCTGAAGAAGCTTCCGTAATATAGGGAAGCGGAAACGTTTTTTATTTCATAAATAAATCTGTGTTAAGGTTCCAGTGGTTCGGGTCTTCTGTGGCTTCTGACTTTGTGGTCTTAACAGTTTGCGTCTCTATTCTTGGATCTACAGTTTGTTTCATGTCTTCAGAAAGCCCTTCCAGCCCCGCCAGCCCGAACATTTTTGGTTCGGAAACAAACAGTAACAGTGACATTGCGGCTTTATTGCTGGCAGTGTCTCAGAGATTGGATTCTCTTAACTCGAGACTTGATGTTATCGAAAAGAGGAATTTTCAGGTGGTTCGAGGCGACTCAAACACCAACTGTAATGGGACAGTTACGGAGCGTTCAGGAAACACGGGGACGTGTTCCTTGCCAGCGGCTCAGCCTGTCCGCTCCTTTCCTATCTTTAATACACAAAAGGATGCAAGTATTACTACGCCGACTATTTTGTCTGAGCATGACAATCAGGAAGGTACACTTATGGGCACGTCATCACTGTCCGAATGGATGAAGAATACAGGTGATTTTTTTGTTTTTTTGAAACCTCTTGGAGATGACATGCCGGTGTCAGTTGACGGTTCTAACCGTAAATGTACTGTTGATATTAATGAGAAACTCAAAACCTTAGATAATAAGATTTTGAAATTAAGGAAGCTGCAACTAGAAACAGCGTACTTTAAACAGTGCCTTAATGAGAACATCGTACCCAAGGGTTTGAGGAACAACTTTTCCCCTTCAAACTTGATTCCAGGGACTGCCTTTTTAAGTGACCTGCAAGCACTTTTTCAAATGCAGGGGGTACAATTAATTGAACTGATTATCAAACACTACTCCATGTACATTGACGAACTGATGCAAGAGATTAACTTGCTTGATAGAGAGATTAAATTTGATATTAATTTCTCTAGATTCAAGTATGATTATAATCGTATATTTTCGAGCATCGACTCCTTTATGATCAAGTTAAAAAATAATAAATCCAAAAAACTGTCTCGAGATAGGGCTATATATCAAAATGACAGAGCCTATCCGAAACTTATAGTGAGACAAGGGGAAGCCAATGATCTCACTGATAAAGAACATAATAACGAAGGGGAAGAGGAGCAGGTGTCAGCTAGCACTGATTGCGACAGAGGAGAAAAAGACAACGGTCCTAGGAGAAGCAACAGGAATCGAAATAAACCTGGGCAATCAGTGACGACGAATGAAGCGCCTACAAATGCGACTGCGAATACAGTTCCAAAGCCGTCACAGAGTAATTTTTTAGGGAACCGGAACAATCAACAACGGGGGGGGAAGGGGAAGAACTGGAACAGATAACTGTTACCTCAAATAATATTGAGTTCCCACATATAGTACACAACTCAAAAGGTGACTTCACCATTTACAATTTCTCAACTTTGGAACTTGAACCTGAACTAGTAGAATTGCTAGCTCTGGGGAACACCTTTGTTCCTACTAGATATTGTGATGTTGTTAAATTACTCATAGAACTGAAATGTTACGTGCGAAAACTCAACCTGAAACTGTTATTCAATGATATGAGTAACAATGCTAATAGTGGTTTGAAACTTTCCAGCGTTTTCAACCCTCCAATACATGTAGTGTTGAGAATTTTTGAAAATGCATGTGAATTGGATATTAGGAATATGGACAGGTTGAGTAACTCTACACGTAACACATTTAACATCACAAAAGAACAAATACAAGCACTTAATCACTTACGTGACTCTCCGGTTAGGGTCATCAAACCGGATAAAGGGGGTGGTCTGGCCATTTTCGAAAACACTGATTACACACAGAGAATGTTAATGGTCTTAGACTCCCCAGCTTATGAAAGTGCTTCTCTCAATACTATGAATGGATCTGTGAACAGAATTAAAGGGTACTTCAGGGACCTTTTCATTAATGGTAGGATAGACATGGATACGTATAATTATATAGACATCTCACAACCTAGGGTTCCAGTGATGTTTGGAATTCCTAAGGTCCATAAAAACTTTAGGAATCCACCATTTAGAGCCCTGGTTGATGGGAGGAGTTCTATTACTTATCCATGTGCAAAATACATAGATGTTTTGCTTAGTAAATATATCAAACTTATTCCCAGTATCTGCAAAGATTCCTGGACTTTTTTAGCAAACATCAATAACATCAGCTATGATGAGTCTTACAACTTCCTAACCATTGATGTAGCTGACCTTTATACCTCCATTCCTCACTGTGAGGCAATAGAAAGAATTGGGTTACTCTTGGTGGAATTAAAAGCACCCAAGGTTGAGATAGATAACATCTTAGAACTTCTGGATATTGTACTTACTTCTAATTTTTTCCTTTTTGAAAAGGAATTCTATGTCCAGAAACAAGGGGTAGCCATGGGCTCCCCATGTGGAGCCAGTGTGGCCAATATGGTCATGGCCCACTGGGAAAGATGTCACATTTTTGGAAATGACCACTGGAAACAACAGATTTGTTATTATACTCGGTTTCTCGATGACGTTTTCATTCTTCTTAAAGGGGATCAACAGGTTGCATCAGAATTCATTGAATATATCAATGACACAACCAATTTTCTTAAATTTACCTACCACTTTTCTAGCGATGAAATTGATTATTTAGATGTAAAACTGATCAAAGATAGAGTGCACTCTAAATTTAAATCAAAGATTTTCAGGAAAGAAACATATGTTAACTCATTTCTTCACTTCTCCAGCTCTCACCCCTATAAACAGAAGAGGGCAATTGTCAAAGGACAATTAGTGAGAGCGGTTAAAATGTGTAGTGATTTGAATGATTTTTCCATTGAGTGCACATTGTTAGAAAATATGTTTTCCAACAGGGGTTACCCTAAAATATTAATTGATGAACTCATCCAGGAAGTGACATGTAAGAGGAGCACTGGCTTTTATGAACCTTTGCTCCGTTCTGGGATTTCGGATGTACAGGAAAACAGTACCAACTAGGTCATTGAGGCTAGTCCTGATAACACAGAAAGTAGTGATCTGCCAGGTTTTTCATCTTTGAGTTTTATTACTACATTCAATGGTAATTCAAAACTTATTACAGGGATCATTCATAAAAACTGGTATTTCATCCTTAACAATACGTTTTTAGCTGAGAGACTTGGACAAAGACCAAGAATAGTTTACAAGAGGGGAACTAACATCAAAGAGTTACTACAAAAGGATTCTGAACAGAATTTGTTTAGTAGAACCACTGGCTCCTTCCCTTGTGGGACATGTAATTGGTGTAAAACTATTCGTACAGGTAGTACATTTTGCATCAAGGGAACCAAATATAACATCAAATATAGGATTAACTGTGAAACTAGGTCGGTTATTTATATAGCTAGCTGCGTTTGCTGTCCAAGCTTCTACGTTGGAAAAACAGACAGAAAATTTAGAGATCGCATTTATCAGCACAGCTATGCGATTAAAAACAGGAAACTTGAAAATGCCCTGGCTAAGCATGTGATAAAAAATCCAGGGCATAGTTTCCTATTTATGGGTATTGACAATGTACAAGCTACCACCAGAGGCGGCCCTATTTCTCTCCTCTTAGAAAACCGGGAACTAGAGTGGCAACTCAGACTAGATGCCTTCAATGTTCCCGGTTTAAATGAGAGCTGTAACATCGCTCCAGTTTTGAAATATAAATCCTACCTTAGAAGATAACTAATACATGTATTCCAGTTAGTTGTTTAGTAGAGCAGTTGAGTGTACGGGGTACCACTCTTTATCTAAGGGAATCCTTCTGATTAGAAGGGTATACTGCTGTTTAGGGTAACGGGTAGCCTGATGGGTAAATCATTATGAAATACATGGTTTTTCTGCAGCATTCATACTTTTTACCCCTTGTTGACACCGAGCTTAGGGGGAAAGTATACACTTTTTATACATTTTTGCCTTTTACAAATAGGTCAAAAGGGACTAAAAATATGCATACACATTTTTTGTCTTATATTTATACATCTTTTAATAAATCCCCACAAGCTTTTGCTCAATTTGCATAGACAATGCTTATTTTAGTTATACTATACGAGTACTTGCAAATATGCACATTTAGAACTGTTTTTAATGATGTGATTTCATTTAATTGTTATGGTTTTGGAAATTCCTAGTTTTTTTGAAGTATTGTATACCATGTTTTAAATATGTGATGTATGTCTCACTCCTGCCAGGATTGTAATTGTTTTTTAACTTCCAGGAAGTGACGTACTCGCTTGTTATTTAAATGTCTCACAAGTTTTGGCGCCTTGTGAGCACTTTCTTTTACTCTGAAGAAGCTTCCGTAATATAGAGAAGCGAAAACGTTTTTTATTTCATAAATAAATTTGCGTTAAGGTTCCTGTGGTTTGCGGGTCTTCTGTGGCTTCTGACTTTGTGGTCTTAACAGTTTGCGTCTCTATTCTTGGATCTACAAGTGTATATTTCTGATAATTTATGAGGTTTTTTTCCTCACAGAATTCTTAGTTTTTCAATTTTATTAAGGTGTATCTTATTCTTTATTACTTGTACCTTTTTGGTATCTTCTGCTACCTTTGTTGGTAGTCTTTCCTCTCCCTCCCTTGGGCCTTGCTGCAGTGTGTGTGTGTGTGTGTGTGTGTGTGTGTGTGTGTGTGTCTAGTTTTTGAATATTTTATGGATATGTCTGAGAAGAAAGGGAGTCCAGGCTTTAAGAGGTGTTCGGAGTGCAGACACAAACTGTCTCACTTTGACACGCATGACTTATGTGTTTACTGCTTGGGCATGCCTCATCTCACAGTGAAGCCACCCTGTCAGATTTGTAAAGGTTTTTCTGCCAGGACTTTGAACGAATGTAAAAATAAACTAATACTAAAGGGTCTCCTTAAGACCCCTTTCTGCTAGGCTATTTCTGGGTCGTAGGAATCTTCTCCTGCTTTCAAACAACATAAAAGGTCTAAGTCTCTTCCATCGTCTCCCTCTGGAGACCCTAAGGAATTGAAACATGAAAAGGCTAAATTGTCAGAGTTGTCTGTGCCAGTGGCTGCTTCGGCACCAACTCACTTGACTCTGTCTCCGATTATGTCTGCTGGTCCCTCTACACCATTGCTTTCAATGCAGACATCAGCCTTCATGGTGCAGACTACTATGGCACCAACTAGTTCGGTGCAGACTTCCTCGGCACCGATTGGTATATCAGCACAGTCAAGTTTAGCACAACTGAAGTCTTGTTGCAGACTCCTTGGACACCGTCCAGTTTCTCGGTGCAGACATCTTAGTCGCCGACAATTTTCTTGGCGCAGACGCCTTCAGCACCACGATGTTCTTCATCTCACATTGCTGCAGTCCTAACACTTGGGTAGTCCGCTGTCCCTCGGTCGGCCCGAATATCAGAGTATAAGGCTGACGTCGGTCAAGGCGCATTTGACTGACATCAGAACGTCAGGGTACAAATGCGCATGACCTACGTCATATCCTCAGTCTTTTTTGCCGCATGGTCCGATGCAGAAGCAGCGTTGCAAGTGCCGTTCGGCGTTCTGAAATGTTTCGAATTCGGAGTTTCAGACCGAAGTCAGAGTTGGTTAAGTACCCCGTTGGGGAATATTTTGGTTTTTTCTTGCCTCAGTGGTTTACCGGATGTCAGAAAAAGTGAATAACTGTATTTCTTGTGGGAAACAGATACCGCATAGGGATTACCATAATTTGTGTATACCTTGTTTGGGACCTGAGCACGACGTTGTTGGGTGTCGCTTTTGTGCTAGGTTCAATAAACGCACTATAAAGCGAAGGTTGGATTGTGCCAGGTTGGTCTTTGGGAAGCGGTGCAATTACAATATGCCGTCGGATGCTCCGGCCCGGCTTCCTCAAAGAAGCGTAAGGACAAGGCAGTTAAACCTAGGTTAGAGGAGTCGTCCGAACCGGACGCCGGTTCTTTAGAGGCGTCGGTGGAACCAGTGGTTCCGACGGAGGCCTCTCTGGAGTCCCAGGGAGAAACTTTGTTTTTACAGGATGTGGCCTCCCAGGAGGCAGGTCAGGCTGTAGGGGCTTCTCAGATAACTGTACTCCCCTCCCTTCCTAAGGTGTCTAGGCCCTCTCTTTCTGCTTCCAAGGCTTCTCCTAGAGGCAGGTCTAGTTTAGCTTCTGTGGGTGTCACTCCTAGTTCTTCAGGTTCTGTGCCCAAGAAGCACATGCTTAAAATGGCAGAAGATTTAATTAGAGGCTCTATGCCCCCTCCTGATAAGAGGCCAAGGATGGAACCAGTGTTGGGGGATTATGAGCAGGCTTCAGATGTGTCTGAGTCTTTCGCTGAAGACTTGCAGGAGTATTCTCATTATTCTGATTCTGATGTGGATGATTCTACTCCTTCTGCTTCTCCTCCTGAGGATTTTTCTTTTTCAGAGACCCTTCACTCCATGAGAGAGCATTTTAAATGGGAGGGTCAGGACTTCTCTGATTCCAGGAAAAGGCTTAGGGAATTTTTGTTTTTACCCCAGCATAGGCCTTTAGCTATACCTCCTGTTCTGAATGTGGTGGAAGATGTGTTTGCAGAGGCTTCTCTTAATCCTGATTCTTTGCCTCCTGCTCCTGTTAAACCAGATAGGTATTACAGGGTGCCTGAAGCTCATAAGTATCTTTTTAAGAGTCCTAGGGCAGACCCAGAAACTGTTAGCCAGGGGCCTAAGGGGGTCAAGGCTTCTGTTGTCAAGAATCCGGTTCCTGCAGATAAAGAGGCCAGGGCCTTGGATAGATGGGGAAAGAAAGTTTATACTTCTTCCACTCTAGCCATGAGAGCTTTGAATTGCCAGTTTCACATGTTGAAATATCAAAATTATCTCCTTTCACAGTTGAAATCTAAGGTTGATGCTCTGGCGGAAGGTATTGATTGTAAAGAGTTACAAGATTTAGTGCATGTTTCTGAACAGGTGGGTAAGCATTCTTTGCAATGTGGTTTTGATGCTGTGCAGGCCTCGTCTAGGGTGGCTGCCACTGGGACAGTTCTTCGCAGGCATGCCTGGCTGAGGGATCAAAATTTATCTGACCATGTTAAAACTAGGATTTTGGATGCCCTTTGCAATCTGATGTCTTGTTTGGTTCTCCTGTTGAGGCAGTTTTAAAGAAAATGGAAGACAAGGCTAAGTCTATGCAGACTGTTAAAGATTTTTTGCAGGTTCAGCCTCCAAAGTTTAGTAGAAATTGGCCTACTAAGGGGTGGACGATCCTTCTTATGATTCCCAGTCTAGGGGTAGATCTAGACGTGGCAGGGGCAGAGGTCAGGGCTCTTTCAGGTCTAGAACAGGGAGTTCTCCTGCACAGTCTTCGGGTGAGGGCAGGGGTCAGTCCTTTCGTAAACAGACCCAATGACCTACCTTTTCAGCTGCCAGAACCTTCTCGCCTGGCAGCACCTTTGGGAGGAAGGTTGGCACTTTTCAAAGAAAATTGGAATTTGATTACCCAAGACAGATGGGTATTGGATATCATACATCACGGCTACAGGTTTTATTTCCATACCTTGCCTCCTTTCAAAGGCATGCCAGACATTCCTCCTCAACAAAGAATAGAGGCTCACAAGCAAATTTCTCTGTTACTCCAAATGGGGGCCATACAGCCAGTTCCTATGCCAGAAAGGGGCCTAGGATTTTATTCTCGCCTGTTCCTTGTACCAAAAAAGGGGAACACGTGGAGACCAATTTTGGATTTGTCTATCCTCAACACTTATCTGGACATTCCCAAGTTCAAAATGTTGACGTTACAACAGCTTTTACCTCTGCTGGACAAGGATCACTGGATGGTAACTTTGGATCTCAAGGAGGCTTACCTTCATGTTCCTATCAGGCTAAGTTGCAGGAAGTATCTGCGCCGGACTGGGACTTCTCACTATCAGTTCTCTGCATTGCCCTTTGGCTTATCTACTGCCCAGAGTATTTACGAAAGTTCTGGCTCCAGTGATAGCTTTCTTCAGGCTAAAAGGAATACAAATCTATCCTTATTTGGACGATTGCCTGATTCTGGCTCAAGGAGGGACGAGCTTCTTCGTCATTTGGAATATGTGATAGCAGTGCTAAGATGCCTGGGGTATTCTGTGAACGAAATAAAGTCCTGTCTAGTACCCTCTCAAGACATGTGCTTTCTGGGTGTAAGACTGAATACAGCATCCCAGATGGCCTTTCTAACCCCGGACAAACAAAAGAATCTTTCCCTTTACTTCCATCATCTATCTCTTCAGTCCGGGCTGACTGCAAGGACAGTCCTTCAAGCCTTAGGGTTCATGGCATCTTGTATTCTGGTGCTTCCCAATGCCAAACTGCATATGAGGAAGTTGCAATGGTATCTCAAAAATGTATGGACACAGCACTGCCAGGATCTGGACACTGTCATTCAAATAATACCTTGCATTCAGAAGGAATTTTTGTGGTGGGCTCAGGAATGTCACCTAAACAAGGGACTCTCTGTGACCCGGCCAGAGGCAAGTCAAATTTTAACGACAGATGCCTCAGACAAAGCTTGGGGAGCTCATCTAAACAGAAAGTGGATACAAGACAAGTGGCCTGTCAGACTACAGCATCTACATATCAACTTGAAGGAGATGTTAGCAGTCCAGTTTGCATTAATAGCTTTCAAGGATTTACTTCTTCCAGGGCAGGTGTTGATTCTAACAGACAACACAACTGTCATGTGGTACATCAACAAGCAAGGGGGAACACATTCTTATCCTCTATGCAGGCAAGCAATGATTTTGTGGGAGACTGCTCTCAGTTTACAACTAAGTCTTCAGGCAAGGTTTCTGCCTGGAGCACAGAACTCCTTAGCAGATGTGTTAAGCAGACAAATCATGGATCCCCACGAGTGGAAACTGGATCTTCATGTATTTCAGAAATTGACAGTGTCCTGGGAACTCCAGACATAGATCTGTTCGCTTCTCCACTAAACCACCAGCTGCCAAAGTTTTGCACGAAGAGGTTTCATCCCACAGCTTGGAAAGTGGATGCTCTTTCTTTCAGTTGGAAAAATCTTCATGTGTATGCCTTTCCACCTCTGCCTCTCCTCCCGAAGGTACTTCTGAAGGTCAGACAGGACAAGCCAAGGATGATTTTGATAGCTCCAGATTGGCCTCAACAGCACTGGTACCCATTACTGAGAAGTCTAGTACGGAAGCCTCCATGGCCTTTGCCTTTGATTCCACATCTGTTGTCCCAGGAGGACGGTCATTTGCTCAATGTCAAACTTCACTCCCTTCACCTAACAGCCCGGCATATTCTGTTTTAAACCATAGAGGGTCTCAACTTCCACAACAAGTTTTGAATGTGATTTTGGAAGCTAGAAGGCCTAGTACAAGGAAGGTGTACGCAGATAAATGGAAGAGATTTTTGTTTTGGAGTGCAGCTAAGGATTTGGATGTTTCTGAGCCTGATTTAAGTGTGGCTCTTCAATATCTTACTGAGTTATTGGACAAGGGTTTGTCCTTCTCTTCTATTAAGATTCATGCTGCAGCAATTTCAGCTCACTACGACTGTGACCCACCATTGTTTTCTCATCCTTTGTTCAAGCAATTTCTTAGAGGGGCAAAGAATATAAGACCCCCACGAAGAGCTCCTACTCCTGCTTGGGATCTCAATTTTGTGTTGGAGAAACTCACTCTACAACCTTTTGAGCCTGCAGCTACTGCTGAGTTGAAATATTTGTCATGGAAGACTGCTTTTTGTTGGCCATTACCTCTGCAAGAAGGGTTTCTGAATTGCAGGCCCTTATGGCAGTTGAGCCTTTCTTAATTTTCCATAAGGACAGGGTATCTTTACGTACTAATCCTTCCTTTATGCCTAAAGTGGTTTCTAGTGTGGCTTTAAACCAAACTATTCATTTGCCTACTTTTTATGCAAATCCCCAAAATAAAGGGGAAAAGATTTTGCACACTTTAGATGTACACAGGCAGTTGCGATATTATTTGGACAGAACTAAAGGGTTCAGACAATCTCAGCAGTTATTAGTTTCTTTTGCTTTGTGCTCTCAGGGCAAGCCCGTGTCAAAACAAACTATTTCTAAGTGGATTGGATTTTGCATTGCTTTCTGTTATTCCCATCATGGCAAAGAGATTCCAGCTGGGATTAGGCCTCATTCCACTAGGGCTACTGCCACTTCCACAGCTTTTTTGAGGGGGGTGGCAACTAAGGATATTTTGGAGGCAGCCACTTGGAGTTCAGTGCATACCTTCTCTAGGCATTACCACCTTCCACTGTATTCTAAATCCAGGGCTGGTTTTGCCACTGCTGTGTTGCAGGGCATTTTGGCAGCTCCTGCTTCATTATAGTTTAGCCATCCTCCCTTACCTCTGCTTTGGGATTCTACCCAAGTGTTAGGACTGCAGCAATGTGAGATGAAGAACATAGTACAGTTTTGTACCTACCATAAATGTAGATGTTCGAAGATCCACATTGCTGCAGTCCAATTTACCCTCCCTCCTTCCCCTCTGTAGTTTGAGGTGGTTGTGTGGGTTGAGTTTTCCATCTGAGGTATATTGTGTATATTGTATATATTGTATATATTATACATATTTTTGGTGTTAGGCTGGTTGGTTGTTTAGTCGTTGTCTATGGGTTTTGACCTTTCTTTTTAGGGTCTTCTGACATCTGGGGCAAGAAAAGACTGAGGATATGACGTCGGTCATGCGCATTTGTACCCTGACGTTCTGATGTCAGTCAAATGCGCCTTGACCGACGTCAGCCTTATACTCTGATATTCGGGCCGACCGAGGGACAGCGGACTACCCAAGTGTTAGGACTGCAGCAATGTGGATCTTCGAACATCTACATTTATGGTAGGTACAAAACTGTACTTTTTCTCTGCGCAGACCCCCCTTGGCACCAACAATTTCTTTGGTGCAGGTCTTTTCAGCACAATGGTTTCGGTGCAGACAACTCTAATTTTGACAACACTGTTCTCAGTGCAGGAATCTTCCACACCATTGATTTCAGTGCATACCGCTTCTGCGCCGACTTCAGTGGCACAGACTATACAAACACCGCCAGTTTCGGTGCAGACATTACCTCTATAGACACCTTTTTTCAGTGGTCGTTCTAGCCCTTTTTTGGACAGGCCCGAATCACCTTCAGGGCTTTCAATGAGGTCTACCAGAAGCCTTTCTGAGCATGATGTGGTGCATCTTATAGACCTGCTGCTTTTGGCCTGAGGAATTCCTGCCCCTTCAAAAGTCTTTCCCCCCTCTAGAGTTGATCATCCTTCTCCACAGACTCCTACCTATATTCCAACCTCTGTGGAGGTTTCGAAGCATCCCTCCTCAGGCGGGCCAGCCTTCCAGGCCTTGGAGAGGACACTGGCTGCTACTTCTTGTCCACCTCTGTCTGAGACTACTACTTCCTCTGAGCCTCAGCTGTCTCAAGTCGCAACCCCTGGACACCGGGCGCAAGAGTCTTGGGCCATTCTTCCCCTGGAGAACCCATCCTTGCAGCCTTCCCCAGAGTCTCCCATTGAGAAAGTCCACCGCAAGACTACGTGTAAGAGAAAGCACATAGACTCCATGGAAGAGTCATTGACCGGAAACACAGATTATGACTGCGAGGGGTCCTCACGTTCACCTTCTGACAAGGTTTCCTTTGGTGACATCTTTGAAATGTTAAAGCAGTGAGGTGAATGATAGTCCTCTAACCCTTCCTCAGAGGAGTCTGTGTTCCTGCAGGTTTTTCCTGCCCAGCTCCCTACCTCCTGGATTACACCACCTGCCGATGAGCTCATCATGCAGAATGCATTGAAGGAGCTGGACTCTGGAGGCCATACCTCATAGGCCGGACAAAATCCTTTCTCCCCAGAAGAGTGCTCCCATTGGTCGAAAGCTCTCTCAGTAGATGCCATGGTGGTGGCTGCTGCTACAAAGAAGGAACTGGCAGAGGAGAGCCAGACTGTTCACCCGCCCAATTAGGAATCCCAGGCGGTGGACAGATTAGAGAAGCGAGTCTTTGCATCATCGACCTTTCCTGTTAGGTCCTTGAACTACCTGGCACATTTCACAAGGCTACAGAGAGACTTGGTGTCCAAACTCTGAGACCTTGGCAGGAGCAGTTTCTGATGAGGTCCGAGGCAAGGTGGCCTCTCAGTTAGCGACCCTAGAGTCGGTATCCAGTTCCTCAGTGCTTTTGATATAGGGAGCGGTGAGAGCTGTGGGTGCAGGCATAGTAATGGTACGCCATGCCTGGATACACCTTTGTGATTTTGCAGATCCCTTCAAGGCTTCCTACCTTAACGCCCCTATTGAGACCACTACTTTGTTTGGGTCCAAGGTAGAAGATACATTGGCCAGATGTGAACAAGACGGTAAGCCCTATCTGCCATGGATGTCCATTTATCTTCTCCTCAGCGGTTCTATTCTAGGAATCAGAAAAGTGGGAAAATGTGGCACAAAAAAATCTCCGGATCCTTTCCATGACTCTCGGGCTGAGTTTTCCCCTAGAGGCAGGGGGGGAATTCTAATGGAAGATGCCCCTTTTGGGGCAGGGAGGTCCGCGGAACCGGGGTTCCAGGGAATCTTCCTCTGAACAGCCCTATCAGTGCTCCTGAAGAACAGCCCAATTGTTTTACTCTGGAAGCAGTCAGTTGTCGTTTTTCCTTGTACTCTTCTGCCTGTCAAACCATAACCACAGATGCTTGAGTACAACAGCTCATCACCAGAGGATACCATATTCCTTTCTTATTCACTCCCAAGAACCTTACCCGACGTGCCACCCAGTCAAAGGAAAGCCACAGCTATAGAGATATCGGAGCTACTTCAAAAAAGTTATCCAAAAAATCCCCCCAGACCAGACAGGATTCGACTTCTATTCAAGGTTCTTTCTGGTGCCAAAAAAGACAGGGTTACTGGAGAATAATTCTGGATCTCGATGCCCTAAACAAATTCTTAGAGAGAAAAATTCTGGATGGTCACGGTTCAGTCTATACTTCCAGTTTTGAAAAAAAAAACGATTGGATGTGCTCCATAGATCTTCAAGATGCATACTAACACATAAAGGTGGAAAGGTGCTCAAGAAGATATCTTTGCTTCCGGGTGGGAGCCAGTCATTATCAGTTTCATGTACTGCCCTTTGGAGACTCTACAGCCCCCAGAGCATTCACAAAGTGCATGGCAATAGTCGCAGCTCACCTGCAGCCTCAAGGATTCCAGGTGTTTCCCTACCTAGACGGCTGGCTCATTACTGCCCTAACAAGACGTCTACTGGATCAGGCCTTGACTTACACCCTAAACACTGCACAGCAGCTCATAATATCGATAAACTGGAAGAAGTCAAACCTTACTCAGAGTACATTGGAGTGATTCTGGACACAATGAGTTGTACAGCCTCTCTACCAGACCACAGAATTCAGAGGATCAAAGAACAGGTTTAGGCAATACTTTCACAAAATCTAGCCTCAGCTCGATCCATTCTTCAATTGCTGGGATTGATAGCAGCCTCCATCACCATAGTCCCTCTAGCAAGGCTACACATGACTCTTCTTCAATGGCTGCTTCGTACTCAGTGGTACCCATCCCAGCACCCCTTATCTTTTCTGATTCAAATAACCAAGATTTGCAAACAGGACTTGCTCTGGTGGATGTCAAACAACCCTCACCAGTGGTCTCTCCCCTTCAACCCTCATCAGCCCAATGCCACAGTGACCACGGACACCTCTCTGATGGGGTGTGGGGGGCTGTTTCAGGGAAAGACAATCCAAGGGACTTGGTCACAGACAGAGGCCCATCTGCATATCAGTGTCCTAGAACTGAGGGCGGTGCTACTAGCATTGCAAGCATTCCAATCGATCCTTCCATCAGGGACTATTGCAATTCAGTCAGACAACATGGCAGTAGTCTGGTACATCAACAAACAATGGGGAAACCAGATCATACCCACTCTGTCGAGAAGCCATGAGAATATGGCAATGGGCAATGGCCTCCAACTGTTTTCTGATAGTGACGCACATTCCCGGAAGCGATTTTCGACTGCTGGGGCCAGCCTTGCTGTGACTTATTTGCGTCCCCGTCCAATCACAAGTGCAGCAACTACTTTGCCCTGATCCCCCCTCGGAGACGGTCACCAAGAGATGCTCTAGTCCACGATTGGCCTTCGGGTCTGCTATATGCCTATCCTCTGATACCCCTCATTCCCCTGTTCCTCAAGAAAGCATGTAGGTTGAAGAGCAAAGTGATACTCATTGCTCCATATTGGCCTCGACAAGTTTGGTTTCCCTTCCTGTGGCCTCATCTGCTAGATCGACCATGGATTCTCAATCCAACTCCAGAGTTGATCTCTCACTCGCAGAATCTGGTTCATCCAAACCTAGCCAGCCTGAAACTGACAGCTTGGCTTATCCACTTCCAGTAATTGCCAGGCAGCATGACCTATCTTCCCCTGTGCGTGACATTCTGATTGCCTCATAAGTCATCCACCAGACTACTCTACCACAGCAAATGGAAGAGGTTTTCTCTCTGGCTACAAGATAAAAACAAATGGACCCTTTTGCATCCCCTTTTTCTGTTGTGCTAAAATATCTTTCAGACTTTTTTAAATCGGGGGTAGCAGCCTCCACGGTTCGTGTTCATTTGGCTGCAATTTCTAATTTTCATAATGGCTTCCAGGGCTCTTCCTTAATGTCACACAGACTTTGGAAGACCTTTTTGAAGGGTGTAACCCAACTAAAGCCTCCATTTAGAGAACCTGTTCAACCTTGGGACCTGGCCTTAGTCCTTCAAGGGTTGACAACTTCTCCTTTTGAGCCTGCATCTACCTGTGATCCAAAGTAACTGTCATGGAAAACGTTGTTCTTAGTTGCTATTACTTCTGCCAGATGTATTTCTGAATTACAGGCCTTGTCTATCAAACCCCCTACCTCATCTTTCACAAGGACAGAGTTTCATTAAGGACCAATCTGACTTTCTTGCCCAAGGTCGTTTGAGTTATCTATCAGTCAGACTATTGATTTGCCAGTGTTCTTCCCTAATCATTCTAACAGAGGGGAATATTGCCTGCATACCTTGGATGTACATAGACAAATTAGTTTTTACCTAGAGGGGACTAAATTTAATAGAAAATTTGACCAGCTGTTCTTGGCTTTTTCTGAATCCAGATTAGGATGTCCAGTTTTTAAAGTTACTTTACCACTTGGTTGAGAAATTGTATTACTTTCATTTATGGCAAGAATGGTATCCCTTTACTTGGCAGAGTAAAGGCCCACTCTACAAGATCAGTGTCAACTTCTGCAGCCTTCCATGCTAGAACATCTTTGAATGACATTTGTGCAGCCGCAACCTGGGCTAGGCCTCATACCTTCATTGCTCATTACAAATTGGACTTGGCCTCCAGAGGCAAAGCTTCCTTTGGTTCTATGGTGCTCCGGAATGTCCTTCCATAGGGCCGTCCAGGGAACAAGATGGCTGGGGACTCTGTCCCAAGAGTAAGGAATAAACGAAGATTAACCACATCAGATAAAGAAGTTACGTCTTACCATACCATTCCATCTGAGTTGTTTCATCTTCGTTTATTCATTACGGCCCACCCGCCTTCCCCCTCCGAAGTTTTCTGGTGGATCTCATTTGTCCTTCTTTCCAGTTGTTAGGTCATGTCTGACCAGAGGTAGCCTCGGCTTCATTTTTTCAACTTGCAAACTAGATCTGAGGTAACAGGGAGAAGGCATGATGGGTAAAATCTTAGCTCGAGAGGTTTGTGGCCTGACGCGAGCTTGAAAAAAGGCCGGCTCGGTTCTGAGGTCGGAACCGAATCCCAAGAGTAACGAATAAATGAAGATGAAACAACTCAGATGGAACGTTATGGTAAAACATAACTTTTTTCTTTTACCCAAACACTGCTTAGATTTATGGGATATATTCAGTTGGGAGCAGTTATCGGCTGCCCAAGAGATCAGCAGTGTTTATGATCTTTTGAAGGATGAGGCTCCAAATGTCAGCAACTTTCCTCCATTGATCCCAGCAGTGGACGATGTTTTTAAGAAAACTTGTAATTCTCCTCTTCTCATTGAGGGTCTGCCTAAAATAGATGTTTAAGAAACTTGGGGCCAGGAATGGCAGAGTATACCCTTTGTCTCTGCGGATCCTGCTTCTTTGTGTCCAGCAACAACTCCTAATAAATGGACTTAGTCTTTTTTCAAATCCAGTTCCTGTAGATAAACTAGGCAAATGGCTATAATCTCGAGGGGGGGCAGCTAGCTCAGTCCAGCACTTCAGCTTTTAAAGGATTTAACTGCCAGTGTTTTATGTAGGTGTTTGTGTTTAGATCTGTGTTTAGTTTAGACAAGTTTGGTGAATCATTACCTGTTGAGTGAAAGGTCTGTGTCAAAGATGTTGTTTCCAATGTTTCTCCAGTATCCAAACAATTCTTAGAGTGCCTTGGAGGAGACTGATACTAGTACTAATAATGCAGCTTCAGTGGTGATAAGATGTGCATGGTTGCACAGCCAGAGCTTTCAGATTTAAAAATGAGATTTTGAATGTTGCACTTGAGTCTGATTGTGCATTTGCTACAGCATTTTGTGAGATCATTAAACACTGGGATAAAAGAGGTAATGTCATGCAAGGGGTGTCAAAAATGTTTTCATAATACCAAATTTCTTTAAGCAGGATCACTTTTGGTGGCCTTCCAAACAGAAGTCCCGGCTGAACAAAGGCCAAGGCAATAAAAAGAAACAGGACGAGAATGCGACCAAACCTAACAAGAGAATTCCTTTCCAAGAATGGATAACCCTTCCAACTTATGATTATGATGAGGCACAGCACTCCTCTTTTGCAAACCCTTCTCCAGGTGTTACATTTCTAAAGTTAGCTCTTAACAGGGTGGCCTCGCCATCAGTTGTTTCTGACAAATGGGTGCTCAGCTTTGTTGTGAGGGGTTACAGATGGCAGTAGAAATAGCATCTGCTTCCTTTCAGTGGGGTTCCCCCTCATCCATTGGACCAGGCTCTATTTCCTACTTTTCTTTGGAAAAATCTGGAATCATGGGTTCTAGAACTGGTCCCTCTTTTGGAAAGAAGTTGTTTTTACTCCAGAATTTTCGTGGTCCCAAAAAAGTTGTCTTGGAGACTGGTGTTGGACCTTACTTTTTGAATACGTTTGTCAAAGTTCAAGAAGCTCGCCCTGTAGACAGTGCTTGCCCTGTTAATGATCCACTGCTTCATGGTGACCCTGGACTGGAAGGATGCATATCATAATATCCCTATTGCTAATCATTTCAGGAAATTTCTGAGTTTTGTTGTCTGGTTCACAGTATCATTTTTCTGTTTTGCCCTTTGGCCTATCCACTGCACTTCAAGTGTATACCAAATGCTATGTGCCAGTAGTGGCCCACTGTCAGACCCTGGGCATTCACATTTTTCTGGACTTGGACAACTTCATGATCTGTGCAGAGTCTGAATTCAGGTGTTGAAATTTCTCTAGGCAAAGTCTTGATCTTACTGTCCAAAGTAGGGTTCAAGCTGAACTTCCTGAACTAGTGTTAGGCACCCTCACAAAAAGTACTATTTCTAGGGTGCGTAAGCAAGTCCCATAAGAAAATTCCTTTTCTTCCCAAAGACAAGATCCTGTTTTAACAGACTGTTTCTGGAATTTTCCAAGAGGAATGTCACCTCAACAAGAGAATTCCTAAACATTCTTAGATTGATAGCATCCATGATTCTCATGAGATCACTGACCTTTTTTCACATGAGAACTTCAGTGGGATGCCTGAAATTGTTGGACCCAAGTACTTTCATTCCCTGGAATCCCAGTTGCCTGTGGGTATCAGACAGGATTTACAGTGGTGGATTGAATTGTTGAGTATCAATCCAAGACTTTTTCTTCCCTAGGGTGCCAGTGCAGTCTGTCCAGACAGATTCTTTTGACTTCACCTGGGGAGCTGTGTCGATGAGGATGCAAGTGCAAACCTGTTGGGGGAACAGGAGTTCATGGAAATGCATCATTATCAAGGAAATGTTAATGGTGATTCACCCCCATGGAATTTCTTCAGCACCTTTGTACTCTGGATCCTCCTATGTGGTTACAGACAATGCTACAGTGATGTACCTCAACAAACAAAGGGGTTACAGGGTCTTTACCCTCTCTCCTGGTTGGCAGTGATAGTCTGGAGAGCTGGCTTTGCAGCATTATCTGATTCTTCAGGCATCATACTTCCTATCAGAGCAGAACATTGTGTCAGATAAACTAAGCAGATTCTGGGTAGAATCCTGGGTAGACCCATACAAGTGTCAGCTCAAGGCAGTGATGTTCCAGGATGTAGTCCAGATGTGGGGAATGCCTCCGATAGATCAGTTTGTCTCCTTTCAAAACAGCCAGCTGATGAAATTCTGTTCCAGACATCCTTGCAGCCTTGCTTGGAATAAAGATACATTCTCATTCCCTTGTTCAGGAATGTTTTGTATGCATTCCCATCCTTTCCACTGATTCATAAGGTACTTCTGAAGGTTCAGAAAGAAATGACAAAGATCATTGTGGTGACCTCCTATTGGCCCAGACATTCTTGGTTCTCTCTTTTTATGGTATTGGCCAAGGGCAATTACCACATACGTTTTCAAACTCTGCATCTGCTCATACAGTCTTGGGGTAACTGGTGTACCCCAGTTTAGATAAAGTTCTCCGTATCTCTCCCCTTCACCACCTGATACCCCCATCCTGGTCTACCTATACCATCCAGATTACTTTTTTCTTCCTTTTTCCTCACAGTCTTACTTCTCAGTTTTTTCCTGTATTCATTCAACATATTTTAAAGAAAAAACAAAAATAAAGGATTTAACAAGTTTTGCAGTGGATTCTTGTACTTGAGTCCTTTATAAAACATTTGTTTTTTTTTTTTTTTTTTTTAGTATCTTCGAGTTTCTCTTGATATTTTAAAGAAACCATTTCTTTACAAAAAATAAATACTGGAAAAGCACCCTTGTTAGAGCAGGTACCATAGGCCGCTGCATTGTTCGCCTGTGCCTAAGGTCGGCTATGTTAATATCTCCAGTTCTTGAAATATTTGTGAGAGCTGCTTCATTGTGATGCATCATATGCATCCATTAAGGTCCATTTAGTGGCTATCTCTGTGTACCTAGGGATCCCTCTCTTTCTTTTCTTTAGGTAAAACAGTTCATGAAAGGAGCTTTGCATGTGAGACCCCCCCCCCCCTCACAAGCATATGTTGTGATTTCTCAGCTATGTTCTTGAAAATTTGACCTTACCACCTTTTGACCTGGCAGCTCAAGCTGATCTGAAGTTCTTAACACAGAAGTTCGGTTTGCTTATTCCTGACATTTGCAAGGCTAGCTTCTGAGCTATAAGCTCTCATGGGACAACCTTACCTGATTTTCTCCAAGGATAAGGTTGTGTTGTGCACTAATCCTCCTTTTATGCCAAAAATGGTCTCCGAATTTACTCCGTCTTTCAATCTCCCCATGTTCTTTCCAGATTGTAAGAATGAGAGAGAGCGAGAGAATACTTCATACCATGGATGTGCACTGGCAGCTCAGGTACTACCCTAAGGAAAAAAAACCCTTTAGGAAGGCCAAAAAGCTTTTTATTTCCTTCACAGGGGGCAGTGAAAGGTCACTTTGTCTCTAAGCAAACCATTGCATGTTGGTTGCCCTCTGATATTTTTTGTTACGCACTTGCAAGGTAAAGGCACATTCCACAAGAACCTTTACTTCAGTGGCCTATTGGAAAGGAGTGGACCATAGAAGTATTCTACAGGCAGCAACTTTGTCCTCTGTCCATATTTTGACAAAGCACTACAAGCTGTACCTTTCTAAATCCAGAGCAGATCTTGCTAGGACCATTCTCCCAGGGCTCCTAGACCCTTATCCTTCCTGCTCCCAGGTTGGATAAGCTCTGGGAATCTACCCATGTGCCAGTAAGGCCTTGTGTGTGTTGAATATAGTACAGCTGCCTAAATCCTACTTACCTGTAACAGTAGATATTCATAGATATCCCTTTTGTTGGATGTATATAGTCTGTTGGAGTTTCAGCTGAGTTTTGTTTAGTAGCCATTTTGTGTGTGTGTGTGTGGCTTTTGATTTGGAACAGAAGCTGTTCGCAAGGCTTGCTTGCTCTTCTACTGTTCTTGCTGGAACCTAGAACACTGAAAGGGGTCTTGTCTGTGGATTTGAGGGGCAGTTCTGGTCCTGCTAGGTGATTGGATCCTTCACACCCACAGGCAGGCAGTGGGTCTACTGTTACCGCCAAGTAGGACTTACACAAGTGTACTTTATTGCTTCAAAGTTAACTTAGTGCAGTAGTTATCATATAATGATATTTCTTATTAATTTTGGTTAGATAAAGATTTACCATTCTCTTAAGAGTTCCTTCTGCTGCCACTAAGGCATAGGGTGCTCTACATCATGCATTACTTAGTACTGGTCTCTCTTCACACGTTTCTACCAATCAAATACCAAACAATGGCAATGTGATGAAAGGATTAATATCCTAAAGCTGCTGAATGCTGAAAAGACTGAAAGGAAATTAATCTATTGTTATAGTGATTTTGTCACACAGCTGCACTTTCTCTTCTTTACGTCGATGCCTTAATTGGAGATTCGGGGAAAAGATTCGGTAGTGGAACATGCTGTCTGGTTTCCAGTTTTAAGTTAGTAAGCCTGATGTGTCTGACACTGGAGGGGAATCCCCAAACCTGTTATAGATCCGCATGTGTCTGCTGTGGGACTCTGATGTGCTCCTTTTCTGACAGTGGCTGTGGAGACTTCTTTAGGTTCTCCCATTCATTGCATGATCTGTCTGTGGTTGATTCATATATCTGCAGATCAGGTACCTACATCAGCAGTGAATCCGGTATCCATCACTCAGACATCCAGGATGCCTCTTTCTATTAATGACTAATAATATTGCTGTGCAGAAGAAATTAATTTTCTTCTTATAAAAGGTCTTAGCAACTTTGAAGAAGGGTAATCAACTTTGTCCTCTATCCATATCTTGACGGAGCATTGCAAGCCTGATACCTTGATGATTCAAAGCAAACTTGGTGAAAGATTCCCTTTCTCAACCCCTTCCATCCTTAAAGCCTGCGAAAGTTGAGGAATACCTGGTATATGCAGGTCATATTGATTCTCAGTCGAGAACAATAACGTCCTCCACCGAATAAAGCAACTAACGTAAAAAATGTGTAAAATAAGGAAAACAAATGCAGGTTCCACACGGCAACACAACTTTAATAGGTATTCACCACACAACTTGGATAGTATTATTGTGTGGTGAATACCTATTAAAGTTGTGTTGCTGTGTGGAACTAGCGTTTCTGTTTTCCTTATTTTACATATTGATTCTCACCCTGGTGTAGACACCAACTCTTTGGAAGAGAACTTTTTTTCATCAGTCTTTCAGAAAATGCATTATTTGAAGAAACTGTAACTGAACATTAGGGACCCTTTTTGATGGATTAATGGATGAGTTCATTCTGTCTACCAGTCACATTTTGGCACATTTTTGTTCTTAGAAACCCCCGTGCTGTGGAGCACTTGTGTTCATTGATGTGGTATCATGCTTTGACAGCATACATGTGCCTAATAGGAGTGTGATAATTTTTTTCAGCCATTTGTGCAACTCTGTTCTGAGTGTTGGTAAAGATATCCTGCTTTTAATACATAGTGTCTCTGTGAGCATCAGATTTTTAGTGAAAACATTATCATTGCCAATACTGCCGTGGGGGAAGTACATGATGAAAAGGAAAGCTCTAAGTACAAGTGGTTAATTTCTACCACCTAAAGATATTGAAAGATCTTGCCTGTTTAATTACCAAGACCATGGCATTGGTCTCTCGTATAAAGATTGTCATGAGGATCCAGCACTCTGCTCTTGACCCAGTCAGAGCTTCATTAGAAGGATAGAGAGTTTTTTTTCTGATTCTCATCTGACCATTGAAACCACTCTGTTGGCCACTCAGACATTCTGTTGGTTGAGCTTACTGAGAGTGGTGCCATCATATGCATAGTGGATTTTTTTTTTCTTTTAGGGCCTTGCATTTCCCCTGCTCATGTTTATTGGCATCCAAGGGGGTGGTATGCAGTGGCATTTGTAGTGTGTGTTTATGCTTCTACTGTGATAGAATCCCCCTGTGGGGTTACATGATTATATCACAGGAAAGGTTCCTTAAGCACATGCCATACCCCCCCCCCCAAAAAAAAAAAAAAGAAGAGAGAGGTGAGCTGGCTGAGTCTCATCATCTTTTCTTCTCCTCTGTAGAAGCTGTTCACAGGTACTCCAACTGCTAATTGAACTTGTCACCTTGGTCATAGGACTTGGCTTGTATGCCAACAGAACTGCCTTACAAGGTCCAAGAATTGGAGGGTATGTTGCAGCTCACATGTTCTGGGAGGCAAGTCCATTGTTCAAAAGCAAAATGGCTTTCCATTCTCCACAAATAATGAGCTATTGGCAGTGTCAGTGGCACAACAAGTAGTATACTCATCTTAAGACAAGTAGTATACTCATCTTAGGTGCAGAAGGCTGTGTGGGTTCTATTCTCACACCAAGTAAATTGATTAATGACACTACTGTGCCACATAAGTGAGGGTGCTAGACTACTTGAATATGCCATCCTTCAGATGAGAAATTAAACAGAGGTCCTATGAGCTTGAGTTTGGTGGTAGCTCAGGTGGATGTAAAAGATCCCATGACACCCATCGAAAAGATGAGGGGAAGTCCCATGATGCCCTGTCTGCATTTCCTCTGGTAGTATGAGACCATCTAGGGTCTTCCCTGAAAAAGAAGCTACTAACGTAGTGTGACTACCTGATCGATTAAAGGATAAATAAAATGAAAATAAATAAATATAAGTAAATAAATACTGAGTTTACTCTCAAATAGGGAAGGATTGGTGAGAAGAATCAGGAGTACTTTGGACCGCACATTGTCTTTAATGTTTCGAAGGACATGAAAGGCGAGAGGTAACTATTTAAAAAAGTTTTTATTTTTATTATTATTTGTATAAAACATTTCATGATGTAAACTGCATATTGTTTCATATAGTGTGCAGTCAGGGGTATTTTAAATCGGGGAGGGGTCCGTGACAGTTGTACGTGTTAAATATTAAAGTAACCAAGTACTTTTATAGTTTCAAGAAATACAGGTTTTTCAATATAATTAGAAGAAAAGCTGGACAGAAGCAAGTTTAAAGTTAATATTAGTACTCTAATCTTGGGACATTGACAGACTAAGGGAATATTATTTAATCTACATTTTCTGAAGTAAAAGGTCTGTAACTCTCTTATTGTCATCATAAGTGTAATTTCTTCCAAAAAATACCAGTTTTAGGAGAAATTGAGAGAGACGGAGCTAAAAGCTGAGAAAAAATCAAGGACAGTTGAGAGAGATGGTTGTGATCTTGGGAAGCTGGGGGTAGGGTGTAAAAGTGCACTAATTAGACCTAAGATAATTTCCCTTGTTAAAAAAAAAGGTGGCTGTCTAGATTAATGTCCTTGTCTTAAACTATAAACAAGTTTTTAGACAGCCAAAAAGACTGATATACATGGGAAATAAATGTCACTGCAAAAAACCACAAACTGAAAGAAAAACAAGGAAGCTAAGCGTAAACTCTTTATTTTTCCGCTTTTCGTCAAAAGACTTCTTCAGAAAACGTACAAAATAACATTCCTCTACCCCTCATTAAATACAATTCTTAAAATCTTAAATCCAATAATTCAATTAAACATGTAAAATTAAAAACATTTATAGGCATAGTCACTTATAACTTTCATGCAATTTAACTTTTTGTCTATGATCTTTTAAAAAAACATTTAATGTTCACAGCGCCATTAAGACCAGGAAATAAATTGGCTGATAACTTAATCTGCCAAGAAGTTTCTTTTTTCTCTAATTCATTTTTAAAATACCCCCCCCCATGTCTTTGGGCAATTGTTCAAGTACAAATGGCAAAAATCTTTTATGTTGACAAGATGCAGAATGTCTATAAAGGGCATTATCAACTTCCTTGTTCTTAATATCTCTGTTCTTTAATTCTCATATGAAGTGCCCTTGTGGTCATCCCTACATAATATGCTGGGCAACCTGAACAAACACTACTCCTACACTATTACAAGCATATATTTCATTACTATAAAGATTAATTTGTATATGTGATAGCAATAAATATCTACTTTCATGTATAAATCTACAAGAGGTACAAAACCCACACTTGTATATTCCTGTAGTTCTATCTGTATGTGGTAAATCAATTTTATTACAGTCTTTGTTTAATAAACTTTTAAAACAATTATATCTCCTATGTACAATTTGGGGTGTTCACCTAAGGCTACTGTTAAATCTAGATTGCCTTTAATAATATGCCAATTATTGCTAAGTATATTTCTTATAGCCCGACTGTCTGCAGACATATCTAAATTGCATACTAAGCTGTTAGAAGTAGTACTTATATGTGGTAGTTCTTTGTCAACTAAATGTTGTTTTAATAAAGGTACAAAACGTGTACTTTTTTCTTGAACTTCTTTGGAACTAGTTAATAATAAATCTATTTTATAACTTCATTGCCGAAACAATTTAATAATAAATTTTATTTCTTGATTAGAAACTTCATCTTTGGTAGTGAGCCTTGAAGCCCTTATAATTGCCCTATTGGTATATTTTTCTTAATAAAGTAGGTGTGATTACTATTAATGTAAATATTGGTTTGTAAAAGTCTCTTTCCTGTAAACTTTGCTTTCGAAACTATGATGTAATCCCATTCTGACGCAGTATCCAAGAAATTTATTTCAAGACCTACGTCTCCCAGAGTGAACTTTAAAAAACAAAGTATTATGGTTTTCTCTTGTACACAAACCTTACATTCATCACTTGTACCTCTAAAAATAAAAAATAAATCATCTGCAAATCTTTTGTAAAAAAATGACCTTGTTGAACAACCCGATGGTGAGCATTAACTCTTTTTCCCACCACCCTAACACCAAATTTGCAAAGACCGGATCCACTGCTGACCCCATTGCCACTCCCTTGAGTTGTTGAAAATATTTCCCATTAAATAAAAAGTAATTGTGTTCTAAAAGAACTTCTAACATCAAACAGTACAAATTAACTTCAGTATTAGAATGTGTAGTAAATTTTGTAAGGTAGGTCCTAATATACTCGATTCCTTCTTCCCAAGGGATGCAGGTGTATAAAGAGGTGACATCAACAGTAAACATCAATTCTGCGCTATTATTGTATTCAAAATTATTATGAAACTGTGAAACTTATAATAAAAAATCCCAAGGATCTTTTAAATAAGGTAGCTTTTGTACTAATGGATTAAACACTGTATTCAAATACAATGACATACCTTCAGTAAATGCATTGGGGGCTGGAACTGTGGGTTGAAGGGGGGGGGGGTTATTAACATTTTTATGAATCTTGGGTATTCCAAACAGAACACCTATTTTAGGATGTTCAATGTTCATAAACTCATACAGTTTATAATCTAACAACCCATCCATTAATAGCTCATACAGAAACATCTTTGTATGATTAAAATATCATTTAAAGTAACTTATTTATATTCATTTTGAACACTTAAAAGGTTTTCCATAGCAACAATATAGTCACTCTGATTCATTAATACCAATCCTCCCCCTTTGTCAGCTTTCATGGTTCGTAGTCTTGCATATGTCTAATTTCAAACAAGGCATTTCTCTCAACTTCATTTAAATTATAAAAATAACACATATTTGTTTTTTCATTCAATAAATTCCTAATATCTTTCTCAGTTATTTTCAAAAGCTTCTAATGTACTTAACAAAACACGAACAGTTCAAACTCCGCTCTCGACATAAAAAGTTTAAATTCAGTTTCCTTGTAAAACACTTTAAGTCAATAATAGTTTTAACTAAATTAGCCCTCAGTGAAGGTACACAGTTCAAACCAAGTTGTAATTTTTTTAATTGTATATCATTAAGGCTAAATGAAGACAAATTGTAAATTTTACTATAATCACTCACTTCACTATTAAATATTCGTCCTTCTTCGTGTTCTTGCTTCTCGTTCGACTCTGTTGCACCTGGCCTCATCCAACTAGGACGCCAAGTTTTTGAAACTGTAAAAACAATATTTTTGGTCATTTATTTTGTTTCCGATGGCGACTGAAGTGGAAGACACCTTGTTAGAATTGACTGTACACACACCGTACCCAAAACTCAATATGATAACATCAACAATTTAGAAATTGTTCTAAGTCAGTTAGAAAAATCATTGAATTCCCTGATGGGGCAAGTAGCTAGCTTAAAAGGGAATACCACTAGAAATGTTGTTGCTGGTCTCAAGGGAATTGAAACAGCAGAAAAAGCCAGTAGAGAAATAGAACATGTCTCTACTGAAAAATCTGTCAGGAATGCCTTTCACTTTAAAGATGTAACATGCGTTTTCTCTCATCAGTGCAACCCGTTTCAAGAAAGTGCTAATTGAGTTGCAGCAATTGGTGAAAAAGAAGTGTTAAAATGTAAGTTGATAGAACTGGAAAAAATTAGAAAATTTCAGACGTTGAAACTTGAGAACTTATACTTTGAACAATGCATTGCTCTTCAGATCGTACCCAAGGGACTGAGTTTTTTTTTAAGTTCCCTAATGGTGTCCAGGAAGGGCAGCCTTTACATGCAGAACTAAGTGACTTTTTCAACAAATCAGGTATGGAATTTCTAAAAATATTGATCAAGCACAATGAATATATTATGGGAGAACTTAAACCCGTCATCCTTAATATCGACGAAGTATTAGCAAGACTGCATGTTTTAAAAGAAATTAAGTCTGAATATGGTGCGATTTTTTTTTTTTTACATCTTTGGAGAGGTTTGAAATGACAGTTGTTGCCCATAAACAAAAAAAAAAAAAAGATACTTTGGGATAGAGAAGCCTATGAATTAGGGAATGCTTTCCCTTTTAGGGAATGCTTTCCCTTTAAAAGGCTTTTCCAGTGCAGCTAACAATTTAATTGCAAGAACTAATCCAAACTGTTATCCAGGAGAAAGAGGCGCCTCTTCACGTAAGGGAAGGGCGAACACCTGCGTTGATTTGCAAACGGAAAAACAACCCCGCACACATTTTGTTAATGAATCACCAAGTCTGGTGGAAGATATTGAATTCAAGGATACTGTAGAAGAGCTGCTGTTCTATCCTGCTAATTATACTCCTGTTGAGAATTCTATTGTTTCAAAAAACTTGGCGTCCTTAGTCGGAGGAGGCCAGGTGCAACGGAGTCTAACAAGAAGCAAGAACATGAAGAAGGACTAATATTTAATAGTGAAGTGAGTGATTATAGTAAAATTTACAGTTTGTCTTCATTTAGCCTTAATGATATACAATTAAAATTTTACAACTTGGTTTGAACTTTGTGCCTTCACAGGGGGCTAATTTAGTTAAAACTATTATTGACTTAGTGTTTTTACAAGCAAACTGAATTTAAACTTTTTGTCGAGAGCTGAGTTTGAACTGTTAGTGTTTTGTTAAACCATCTAGTTTTAATCCAGGATTACACAGTACATTAAAAGCTTTCAAAAATAATTGTGAGAAAGATGTTAGGAATTTACTGAATGAAAAAAATGAATATTACCTTTTTTATAATTTAAATGAAGTTGAGAGAAATGCCTTGTTTGAAATTAGACATATGCAAGGGCTACGAACAATGAAAGCTAACAAAGGGGGGAGGATTGGTATTAATGAATCAGAGTGACTATATTGCTATAGAAAACCTCTTAAGTGTTCAAAATGAATATAAACAAGTTACTTTAAATGATATTAAATTTGAGTATAATCATATAAAGATGTTTCTGTATGAGCTATTAATGGATGGGTTAAGATTATAAACTGTATGATTTATGAACATTGAACATCCTAAAATAGGTGTTCTGTTTGGAATACCTAAGATTCATAAAAATGTTAATAACCCCCCTTTTGACCCATAGTTTCTGCCCCCAGTGCAGTTACTGAAGGTATGTCATTGTATTTGAATACAATGTTTAATCCATTAGTACAAAAGCTACTTTCTTATTTAAAAGATTCTTGGGATTTTTTATTACAAGTTTCACAGTTTCATAATAATTTTGAATACAATAACAGCGCAAAATTGATATTTACTGTTGATGTCACTTCTTTATACACCTGCATCCCTTGGGAAGAAGGAATAGAGTATATTAGGTCCTACCTTACAAAATTTACTACACATTCTAATACTGAAGTTAATTTGTACTGTTTGATGTTAGAAGTTCTTTTAGAACACAATTACTTTTTATTTAATGGGAAATATTTTCAACAACTCAAGGGAGTGGCGATGGGGTCAGCAGTGCCTCTGCCCTTTGCAAATTTGGTGTTAGGGTGGTGGGGGAAAAGAGTTATTGCCCATCGGGTTGTTCAACAAGGTCATTTTTACAAAAGATTTGCAAATTTATTTTTTATTTTTAGAGGTACAAGTGATGATTGTAAGGTTTTTGTACAAAGGAAAACCATACTACTTCGTTTTTAAAGTTCACTCTGGGGGTCTTGAAATACATTTTTTAGATATTACGTTAGAATGGGATTCACATCATAGTTTCAAAAGCAAAGTTGACAGGAAAGAGACTTGTACAAACCATAATTTACATTTTAATTGTAATCACTCCTACTTTATTAAGAAAAGTATGCAAAGAGGGCAATTTATAATGGCTTCAAGACTCACTACGTAAGATGAAGTTTTTAATCAAGAAATAAAATGTATTATTAAATTGTTTCTGCAACAAGGTTATAAAATAGATTTATTATTAACTAGTTCCAAAGAAGTTCAAGAAAAAAGAAGTACACATTTTGTACCTTTTATTAAAACAAAATTTAGCTGGCGACGAACAACTGCCACATGTAAATAGTACTTCTAACAGCTTAGTATGCAATTCAGACATGTCTGTAGACAGTCTGGCTATAAGAAATATAGTTAGTAATAATTGGCATATTATTAAAGGCAATGCAGATTTAACAGCAGCCTTAGGTGAAAATCCCAGGTTTATATATGAGATATAATTGTTTTAAAAGTTTATTAAAAAAGACTATAATAAAATTGGTTTACCAAATACAGATAGAACCATAGGAATGTACAAGTATGGTCTTTGTACGTCTTTTAGATTTATACATGAAGGTACATATTTATTGCTATCTCATTTACAAATGAATCTTTATAGTAATGAAAGATATAATTGTAATAGTGTAGGAGTAGTTTACATTAGTGTTTGTTCAGGTTGTCTAGAATATTATGTAGGGATGACCACAAGGGAACTTCATATGAGAATTAAAGAACATATCAGAGATATTAAGAACAAGGAAGTTGATAATGCCCTTTATAGACATAATGTATCTTGTCAACAACATAAAACATTTTTGTTCTTTGTACTTGAACAATTGCCCAAAGACATGACAGGGGGAGATTTTAACAATGAATTAGAGAAAAAAGAAACTTCTTGGCAGATTAAGTTATCAGCTGATTTACTTCCTTGTCTTAATTGCACTGTGAACATTAAATGTTTTTTAAAAGATCGTAGACGCAAAGTTAAATTGTATGAAAGTTATAATAAGTGACTATGCCTTTAAATGTTTTTAATTTTGCATGTTTAATTGCATTATTGGATTAAGATTTTAAGAATTGTATTTAATGTGGGTAGAGGAATGTTATTTTGTATGTTTTCTGAAGTATTTTGACGAAAAGTGGAAAAATAGAGTTTGCTTAGCTTCCTTGTTTTTCCTTCAGTATGTGTTTTTTTGTAGTTAAGTTTTTAGATGGGCTTGAAAAATAAAATGATGAAAGCCATGAAAAAAGTAAGCGTATTGCACATGCAAAGATATTAGCTTGTTTTTTGAATTAGCAAATGTTCTCAGTGTGAAACAAGTGTGCAGCTGACGGTGGTTAGCCAGGGGAATTCTGTACATTGTGTTCTCAGTGAAAATAGCTAAATGCATCTCCCATTTTAAAATGACCATAAACAACTATGTATTATTGTACTCTATACTCCCCCAGGCAATAATGCTACAACCATAGAAAATATACTAAAGTGATTTTGCATACAAATTCTGATGAAAAGATAATCCTAGATGAGGTTAATTTCAATTGGCAGATCATCTTCACAAAAAAATCCAACTAGCCTAAACCTATTTGGATTGACTCAACTCCCTCACCCGTTAGAACTGTCCAAAAAGCAGTGGCTTAATTCTCAGCTGGATATTAATGTCCAGTTTTACTAAGTACATCTCCAATGGCATTCTCTCTGATTCCCTAAGTCAGCACATCCCTGTATATACAAATAGACTCTGTACCCGTCATGTCAAACAACACTTACTTAGAACGTCCAGTAACTTCACTAATTTTAACCCTGATATATTTAGCAGAATTTTAAGCTCCTTTAAATGGCCTAACCTGAAAAATATTCCACTCAAAGAAGCTTTCAGATTTGACGTACTTTACTGAAAATCCTCATTAGTCTGGATCCAACTAGAACAAAAAGAATAACCATACTCCATGGTTATCAACTCAGAGCAAGACTTAATGTATGAAAGACATAGGGCTTAAAAAGAATGGTTAAAATATATATTTCCCTCAAACCTACATCACTTTAAAGGACTATGTAATCCTACTAAAAGACAAATTATGGCAGACCATAAAATCTACTTGCGTAACCTTACTAAATCATTCTTCCAACCCTAAAAAAATTCTTGTCTTCTATTAAATGCATTCCACCCTGAAACATCCATCAGTCCTAATCCTGCCCAAAATAACACTCCATCTGAAATAGCTGCTCAGTTTAACACGCATTTTATAGAAAGTATTAAAGCCCTTACTAAAGGTTTTCCTCCCCAACAATCCTGACATGACCTTTCCTCAGACAGCAAAAAAAAAAAAAAAAAAAAAACCTTTCACCCTAAAACCCATGCCAATCTCCTGCATCAACTTGCTACTTCTCCCAGCATAATACCTCAAGCTGCCTACTAGTTTCATACCCAATCCTACATCTCTTCTAAACATATCAAGGGGTCATACATTCTTTCTCAATGGAAAAAAATTCATCAGCCCCCTTCATAAAGGAGGAACTTCGTCTGATATAACCAGTTTCAGATCTATTACCATATTATCCCAGTGAAGAAATTAGACATTGTTTGTGCTAGCATGTCTGGCTGAGTTTTTGTACATAATTCCAGATTAACCTGTGTATTATATGCCAGCATGACTAGCTATGATATTGTAAATAAGTTCGTACATGTTGATTTATAATCTGTACAGGATGCTTTAAAGACATGAACAGTGTCCTTTTACATTTCTAACTGTGCACGTTTGTGAAGAAAGTTTCTAAAGGCAGATTGTGTCAGATTCAGCTGATCTGCAAATGATGTCATTGGAATGTTGACAGTTGCTATGTGTTGCTGTCAGAAGTTGAAACACAGAAAGGAGCTTTAGATAACAGCTGTTGGTTGATTTCCAAAATATGAAATGAAAATTGGAACTGGAACAATTGCGACAGTTAAGATAGTCTGTAAAAGAGCCTGCTGAAGACTGTTAAAGTTGTCAGTTAACAGCCAGATCTGATGTTATCCAGGTCATCATTCATCACCCAAAGGGGTCTAGGATCCGATATCAGATCCGAGCTGGCAACATACAATAGACGGAGTCTCTAGATCATCCCTCTCCCATGATGCTCTGCTGCCTTCTTAACCCCCCCGATCTCATTTGCCGTAATTCAGTACAGTTGCAATTCCTCTGCTCAGGCTGCTGCTAAGTGTTTTTTTGATTACTTTTTTGGCTTAGTGAATTTTAGTGGGTTTAATCTCTTTACAGTAGTTTTCTTAGTTTTAGTAATACTTCCCTCCCTTAGTGTAGTGATTTAGAGAGTTTGTCACTATTGGTAGTTTTTGGTGCTCTTTTTTCCCCTTAGCTGTTAGGGCTTTAGCAATTAGTTTTACTGTGGTTTGTTTTTTTGTGTGTGTGTTTAGTCTTCTTTATGGCTAACCCCTCAGGCTTTAAAATGTGCTCCTCATGCAGTCCAGAGATGCTCAATTCCAACTTGTATGAGGAGAGCTTGTATTGTCTGGGCATACTTGGAGGCTAAATGCAACATCTGTTGTGCCACATTTAACCCAAGGCCTTGGCAGAGTGCCGTAAATAAAATCCTGTTGAAAGGTCTTGCTCAAGGGGGACCCTTTGTTTCCCCCTCAAAGGCTTCCTCTGTTGATCCCAAGAGGAAGACATCTTTTTGCCTTCTGCTCCAAACTGCAGCTGTTTGATACTAGGTCCCAGGATCTGACCCCAGCCCAGACCATCTCGGATCCGAGAGATGCGGAGTCATCTTCTGAATCCAGGGCTTCTTTGGATCAGAGGCCCTCAGATCCCCTCAGATCCAACCAGTTCGGATCTGATTGCTATGCTGGTTCAGTCGTTAGATCCGACAGGATTGTCAGATCCAATTATAGTTCTGGAGGAGGTAGCTTCTCTTACCTCCAGTCAGGTAGCTCAGTTGATTCTGAGGCCTCTTATCTGAACCCCGTATCATCGCTGCAGGTCTGTAGGGTGTCCTACCAAGTGTATTCATTCCTCCTCTTCCTCCAGGTCTTTCAGGAGTCTGTTACCCTCCGACATGGACAGGATGATGAGCTTCCTGAAGGCTCAAATAGAGTTGGAGCTCCTGGCTTCTCCTGCCCATCTGGCCAGGGGAGCTTTGCCCCTTCCAATTAGTCATTCTCCTCTTCCATCCCAAGTGGCCTTGGAAGCTCGGGACCCGGACATCTACAGTCAGATCCCAACAAGGCTGAGTATTCCTTTTTTTGTCTACCCCGTTTGGGTCCCTGGGTTGCTCTGTTCCTCTGCCCTCAGACCAGAGTGAGCCCTGTGCCGGAGTGGTCGACACCATTTCTGCGGGGGCAGGATCAGGTAGTTTTTTCCAACCTGTAACTTCCCCTTGGCCTTTGATAGCTCTGGACCTGTATCATCCAGGGGTCATGGAGCTGTTTCGGGGGTTCATTCCTCCTCTCTTGGGACCTTCCCCCTCAAAGGTTGGGGATGGGACCGCTTCCAGCCCTTCGGCCTTCCAGGTGGTAGAGGGGACCTTCTCCCAGGCAGGAGCTTCATCTACTCTGGGTCCATCCCTGTCTCTCTCCACTTTGGCTGGTGAGTTCTCCCATCCTGTCCAAGGTCAGCCCTCCCCTTTGAGCCTTCAAGAGGTTTCCTCCCCTCGAAGAGTCCCTGCTTCTTCTGAGTCCTCTTCAGAGGCTCCCAGAGAAGGAGGTGCATCATAAGAGAGTGCAAGTGTAGTAACTTGGACTCCCCTTCAGAGTTCCTGACTGAGGACATGGACCTCAGTGAGGGAGATGGGTCCCCTAGATCCTCTGCCTGACAGTGTCTCCTTTGGGGACATCCTTGAAATATTGAAGCAGAAGGGCAGATGGTCTTCCCAACCCCCATCTTCAGAGGAGTCAATGTTTTGAAGGCTTTTGGGATGGGCCCATCTACTTCCTGGTCATCGACCCCTGCTGACGAATTAGTGGATTTGATCGCCAGCAAGGCCTGGAAGGAGCCTGACACTGTGGAGCCAGCCCCAAAGGGAGCAAATTCCTCAGCCCTCCTGTGGACCTTCCTTTCTGGAGCAAAAGAGTCCCAGTCAATGCCATCATGGTTGCTGCAGCCACCAAGAAGGAGCTGGCTGAGCAGAGCTCCACGGTCCAGCCCTCAAACAAACAAGACGTTCTGGGCAAGTACTAACTGGGGAAGCTACCTTTGGACTGAGGGCAGTTAATTAGTTGGCACTCTCTACCTGCCTGCAAAGAGATTTGGTCCAAGAACTTTCCACTTCCCTTACAGAGTTATTGCCGGCAGAGAACTTTAACTCATTCAATCCAGTGGAGCTCTGGCAGTTTGCACTGTAACTTCCAATGGGGAGAGGCTAAGCCTTTTGACAGAATCAAATTATCTCCTCACATTTCAAAAAATTGTTCATATCTCCGGAACCATAGGGGTTATGAAAGAAGTATGAATGACAAACCCTTCAGCACAAACTATGTATTATAGTGGTAGTATTATTTAGGTTCTAGATATTAAACCGAATTTTATAAGTCACAGTAAACACTAAGTATTACATTTGTAATATTTTATAAATAAGTTACACACATACAGTTAGCATTTTATTCATCTAAATGAGAGCTTTCATGCGAGGCTAAGGAGTTTTGTCTGTGTTACTTGGTTGTTGAGGTATTTAGAAAAATGTGAAATTTATATCTGTATAAATTGATATCATAAGAGGTTGAAAAACACTGGAACCACCACGATATTAAAATCAATCAACTTTGTTTAATTAATAAAAGAACAAGCGCTTTCACGCACATATATCGTGCGCTTCATCAGGTTACAAGTAAAAAGAGTTAGTCCCTATCCTTATATACAATAGACTATCCACTTAACAAGGGAATTAAACAGTAAAATTAACAATTATGTATGGTAATTAATTAGGAAGGAAACCATACCCATATAAGGCAAAGTAAAAGACATTAGCACCATTTGCAACCATACAAGTTCAGTATACATAGTGCAAATAAGCAAAACATAAAAATATTATAACAAAGATAGCTATATTTAAAACTTCCATTGTAGTAAAAACACCCCCATTCCTATAAACATGCTATCCTCTTACACTGTTTATAAATGCATTTAATGTGATAAGACAATATTCTAAACCAGTAGGGAATAATCTAACATTCTGAAGAGTGTTAAAGTAATATATATATTAATATATGAACTCCATAACAACCAAGGTAAAAGTAAGAAGGAACGAAAGAAGAAGGAAAGAAAGAAAGGAAAGGGGAAGAGGAGGGAGGAAAGAGGGGAGGGAGGAGGGGAGGGGAGGAGGAAGGGGAGGAGGGTAGGGAGGAAGTGTAGGGGAGAAGGGAAAAGAAAAGAGGAAGGAAAGAAAAGGAAAGGAGGAGGAGGGGGAGGGAAAGAAAGGGGGAAAGGAAAAAAGAAAAGTAAGGAAAGAAAAAGAAAATGGGAAGGAAAAAAAAAAAAAGAGGGGGAGAGGGGGGGAGAAGCGGAAAGAAAGGTGTGGAAGAACAATACGGAAAAGGAGATGGAAAGAAGGTATGAAACAGGAAAGATAATATAAAATTATAAAAGTGCAGGCCTTATATTAACAGCTGTATTTAGCCCTGGTTCTATGTGGGCTCTAAGGATTAAAATCCACTTCAACTCATTTAATTCAAGGGTCCCTAGGGAATCACCTTCTCTCCTGTTTGGATATTGTATCTGTAGTACTCTAAACTTGAAGGCATGAGTCGGATGTATTTGACAATGTTTTGCTAAGGCATTACTAATATTAGCTTTTCTTATGTCATAGACATGGTTATAGACTCGATCTTTGAGTCTACGTGTGGTCATTCCCACATAGTAAGCCTCACAGCTATCACAATTAGCCAAGTAAATGACAGTGACTGTGTCACATGTTGCGTAAAAGTTGGGTTCAAACAACAAACCCAGCTCAGTGCGTTCAAAAATCTGCTCAGTTGAAATATACTTGCAGATGCAACATTTCTTACAGGGAAAAGTTCCCTGTCTGAGACTTGCTCTAATATCCAAAGATTTAATCTTGATATTATCTCTGCACAATAATCTTTTCAGATTATAAGAATTGTTATATCTAAAACTTGGTCTCTCTCCGACTATTTTCAGTAATTCATTATCCATAGTAAGTAATTTCCAATTTTTAGAGATAATATCCCTAATATACTCTATATCATTTGTATATTTAATATCAAAGTGAACCTTATTCCCAGCTTTAGACCTAGCACCATAGGCTACATGTCCATTTAAGACCCCACTCTTGGAGGATCTTTCATCATTCAAGATGGTATCATTTCTACACCCTAGCACCAACTGGGAGGGATACCCCCTATCTAAAAAACATTTGGCCTGAAAATCCAGGAGCCACTCCTTGTCACTATCAATATTACAGAGTTTCTTTATTCTCGACATTTGATTCTTAACCACGTTGGGGAAGACAAACCCTTCAGCACAAACTATGTATTATAGTGGTAGTATTATTTAGGTTCTAGATATTAAACCGAATTTTATAAGTCACAGTAAACACTAAGTATTACATTTGTAATATTTTATAAATAAGTTACACACACACAGTTAGCATTTTATTCATCTAAATGAGAGCTTTCATGCGAGGCTAAGGAGTTTTGTCTGTGTTACTTGGTTGTTGAGGTATTTAGAAAAATGTGAAATTTATATCTGTATAAATTGATATCATAAAACAAAGGTTAATGTCTATTTACCTCCACTTAATCAGAGATCAGATATTAATGGAGTTGTTTGCCATTGTGTAAGCTTTAAGATGAAGTCTTTAAAACCTCATATATAGCATGGTTTTGGAATTATTGATGCAAATATCAACAAGCAATATTTGATGCCTGGAGGCATCAGTAGGAGGTAACTGCAGATGCACCTGGAGGGCGTCACTCTGATGTAATGAGTTAAGTAGGTGTCTCCCAAGCTTTCCACTCTGACGTCCCTTGTGAATTCCTCAATAATTTCCAATGCTGTGGAAGCTACCTCTCGAGCAGCAGGTACTGGCATTGCTATGAGGTGTCATGCTTGGTTACATTTATGCGAGTTTTCAGAACCCTTCAATGCTTCCTTTACCAATGCTCCCTGCTTCTAATCTTTTTGGACCTTCTGTGAAGGACACTTGACCTGCAGTGAGCAGGAAGGGAAGGCTTTGTGGGTCAGGATCAAGCTTTCTACTCCTCAGAGGTCCTCCTCTAAGACGCAGTGAGGAACTAGAAAGATGTGGTTCCAGAAGTCGGTCTCCCTTCCAGGATGCCCCTGATTACTCCTCTTCCAGAGGCAGGGGAAGAGGTTTCAATGGCCAACTCTGCTCCAAAGTTTGAGATTTGGGGGGGGGGGGTCCACAAAATCAGGGCCCCAGGTCACCCTTCTTTGAGCAGCCCTATCAGCACTCCTGAAGTGTTGCCTGACTGCTCTGTCCTGGAGGCAGTCGGGGATTGCATTTCCCTGCACCCACTAGCCTGAAATAAATCTCATCTCCAATCACTGAGTCTTTAACATCATTTGCAGGGGCTATTTCATTCCCCTTTTTGGAACACCCTCCCTTAGGTTCTGGATCTTAAACCGAATTTTTGTAAGTCACAGTAAACACATTAACTATTGCATTTGAAATATTTTATAAACAAAGAGAAGCATTGGAGAAATTACCTCCCCAATGTTCCACTCAGTCAGAGGGAGTTGGTCCTAAAAGAAGTTCAACAACGTCTTCAAAAAAGAGCCATCTAAGAGGTCCCAGCAGGACATAGAAGATCTGGTATATTCTTGCTTCTTTTTTAGTTCCAAAAAAGACAGAGGATCTGCGTCTTATTTTGGATCTCAGCAAGCTCAATCTTTCAGTCAAAAAGCCCACGTTCCAGATGGTCACTGCTCAGTCCATTCAGCCTCTCTTATAGAAGGACAATTGGATGTGCTCAGCAGATCTCCAGGATGCCTACTATTACATCAAGATAGATGGGTATTCCAGGAGACATCTTCACTTCCAGCTAGGGGCCAATCATTACCAGTTCAGAGCCCTACCATTTGTTCTCACCACAGGCCCCCCCCGGGTGTTTACCAAATGTATGGCAGTGGTAGCGGCTCACCTGCAGCTGCAGGGGTTTCAGGTCTTTCTGTACCTTTATGATTGGCTCCTCATGCCACCTTTGAGGCATTGACTGCTACAAGCAATCCATTATGTTGTTCCCCTCTTCTGTCAGTTGGGAATCACTGTCAACCTTTTGAAATACAATTTGGTCCCTGTACAGCAGTTGGAATGCATAGGATTTCTGTTAGACTCCATTTCAGATTTTGCAGAATTACTTCTATGCAGGTTTCAGTTGATCCAGGAACATGTCACACAAATCATGTCATGTCCCCGGTTCACTTGGTTCTTCGATCCCTCAGATCCATGGCCTCGGCCATTCATCTCATTCCCATGGCAAGGTACCATATGCAGGTTTTGCAGTGAACCTTAGCAGTTCAGTGGTTGGCTCTGTTTCAACCCATATCCATGATCATAAAGCTGTGTGCAGACAACACCTTCTTTGGTGGCTTCATTCTCCGGATCTCATTCTAGGCAGGCCCTTTTCACTCCCTCCACCCATGGCAGCAGTGACCACGGATGCTTCCCTTTTGGGGTGGGGGAGCATTTTTACGGGAAGATTCTCCAAGGTGCATGGCATGGTCCCCCCTAGAGGCCAAGTCCTAGAGATGAGAGCAGTTCTGTTGTTGCAAGCCTTTCAGGGCTGCCTCCCTCAGGGGACGATTGCATTTCAGACAGACATGGCTGTGGTCTGGTATGACAACAGACAGGGGGAACACAATTTTACCTGTTGTGCAGAGAGGCCATGAGAGTGTAGGAATAGGTGATGTCCTGTGGGCACTTCCGTCTTGAATGCATATACCCGAGGACTCCATTGTGTTGGCCAACAAGTTCAGCTGATCCATCTTGAGTCCTCACGAATGGTCTCTCCATCCTACAGTGGCGAAGCAGATTTTTCAGCCGTTGGGGTCAACCTTGCTGTGACCACTTTGCCTCCCCAGCCAACCACAAATTCAGCAGGTACTTCGTCCTGCTCTCCCCTTCGGGGGGTGTCAGAGGAATGCTATAGTCCATGATTGGCCTCCAGGTCTCTTGTACACCTCTCCTCTAATTTCCAAGGTTCTGCAGAAAGTGCATTACCTGTGGACATCGTTATACTCATTGCCCCTTTCTAGCCCCATCAGTTGTGGTTTCCCTTCATCAGGTCTCATCTGAAGTATCCTCCCTGGACACTGGATCCTCGACAGGATCTAATTTTCCATCCATCGGGGCTTCCTCTCCCAAACCTTCGGAACCTTCGTCTAACCACATGGTTTCTCCAGTTTCAGTGATTCTAAAGCAGTCCAGGCTAGTGTCTCCCATCAAGCGTATTTTTCTAGCCTCCCAGAGAACTTCCACCAGAAAGGTTTACCATAGCAAGTGGAAAAGGTTCTCTATCTCTGCCAAGAGCAGGAATCTGGATCCCTTTTCTGCTTCTCTTTCTAACATCCTTTTGTATTTGTCCTCCCTTTTCCAAACAGAAGCAAGTTTCACTGCGATCAAGCTTCAACTGCAGCAAATTCTAATTTTCTTGAGAACAGCGAGACTACTTTTTCATCTAGGCTTTATAAAGCATGTATGAAGGGGGGTTTTCTGCTTAGACCACCGATTAAGGATTCCTCACCTCCTTGCGACTTTACATTAGTTTTGCAGTCTCTGACTAGGAGTCCCTTTGAGCCTGCTAGTTCATGCAATCTCAAGTTCTTGTCTTGGAAGACTGCCTTCCTGTTTGCTATAACTTCAGTTAGGAGGGTTTCGGAACTGCAAGCTCTTTACATTACTTTCCATACATGATTTTAAACAAGGACAGTTTCTGTCAGGACAAATCCCTCCTCCTTCCATAAGGTTGCTTCTGAATCTAATCTAAACCAATGTATTCAGCTACCAGTGTTATTTCCCAATTATTCAACAAAGAAGAGTACGTTCTACATACTTTGGACGTACACAGATAATTACAGTTCTGCCTACATAGGACCAAAGTTTTTCGCAAGTCAGAGCAGCTCTTTGTGGCGTTTTCCCCTAACAGACGTGGTCTTCCAGCTTCTAAGGTCACTTTTTCTAAATGGATCTCTAGCTGCATCTCCACATTCTTCGACAATAGGCATCTTGAAGTTCCAGGAAGAATCAAGGCTCATTCTATGAGATCCGTGGCTACTACTTCAGCCTTTTGGCCAGACTTTCTATTGATGACATTTGTGCAGCTGCCACATGGTCTAATCCTCACACCTTTATATCTCACTGCAAGCTGGATTTGATTTCTAGGAGCAGGGTTTACTTTGGATCCATAGTGCTCCATAATGTCCATATTGAGGTCTTCCAGGATAAATGGTAGCTGGGGACTCTTGACTCTTTGGTGATGAATGTTGACATGGATAACATCAGATAGAGTTATGTAGTTACCTTAACTTGGTATCTGTGTTATCCTATGTCATCATTCATCACATTTTCCCTCCCGCCATCCCCCTACCTTGTGGATATTTGAAGAAGGTGGAGAGTTTTCTTTCCAGTTTTGCAGGAGTAGCCTTTAGGGATATGATAGCAAACTTGATCTGGGTGTAAGAGGGCAGTAGGGCATTGTGAGAGAGGGAGGAGTTAGAGCCTTGGATCCATCTGTTGTATGTTGCCAGTTCAGATCTGATATCTGATCCTAGTAGGTTAATGAATGATGATATAGGATAACACAGATGCCAAGTTATGGTATGTACATAACTCTGTGAGTTGTTCACAGATGTACTGCACCGTGGATACCCAAAAGGTCTCACCAAGAACTGTAAGCCTGCCTTTGCTCTGCTGTAGTAATTCACTTTAGATCAGGGACAATGTTCTTTAGTCAGATAGGAAAATTGCAACTAATCAGTTAGTTTTCTTTTGAATGTTGAATTTCTGTCCTTCAGTATTGATTTTCATTTTCTTGGTGACTGAATTCTGTTTGTTTGTTAGGAATTACTGTTTTATGGAACAAGGATAATCCAGAGAAACTACAGACAGAGCACGTAGCTCCAAAGATAACTTTAAATTAGTGCTTTTGTCAATAACAAGACTTCATCAGAATGCCATACAGCACAACACACAGGTTTAAATACCCACCCCAGCATTTCATTAATAAATTAGATAACATCACTTCCTCTTGCATAAAAAATAATTTCCACATGAAAATACATACACATAATAAAAACGTTTCAAACATCCACCCCTATTAAAAACAATAAAACAATAATCAAAATAGTCCACCTTTCGCAAAAAGTATAAAGAATTTAACTTCAACAAAGAACAAATAGTAATCCTATCATTGAGTCCAGGCAATTGGATAAGTTTTATCTGCCATTTGAGCTCAAGGAAGTCTAAATAATCATCGGAGGGCCCCCCACCAAAGTCCCAAATCAACATGTTCAATTGCACAAAATTTGAAAGCATGACATCAGATGTAAAAATGAAAACAGTGCTTTGTATAAACATCTTAGATCATCTCCCTCACATGCTTTCAAATTTTGTGCTAGTTTGACTATCTTTTTTATTGTTTTTAATAGGGGTGGATGTTTGAAGTGTTTTTATTGTATGTATATATTTTCGTGTGGAAATTATTTTGTATGCAAGAGGAAGTGATGTAATCTAATTGATTAATGAACTGCTAGGGTGGGTATTTAAAACCTGTGTGTTGTGCTGTATGGCATTCTGATGAAGTCTTGTCATGGACGAAAGTGCTAAATTAGTTATCTATGGAGCTACATGCTGTATTTGGTTTCTCTGGATTATACTCATTCCATTTTTCTTTTAGTTTTATTGCTGCTATGTGTGGTTCTTGGTTTACTTACTGATCTGAAGTAGTTAACTTCATTTGTTCATCAACCTGTGGGGTATCGGATCCGAGCCGGCAGCTTTATTCAGCTAAGATCCGAGCTCCAAGCTCCTCCCCTTTACCCATAACCCCCTGCCATCCTTCTCTGTCCTCAGATCTCGTTTGCCATGGCTTATTCAAACACCTAGAATGAGTTCCAGGCATAGGGTCTTCGTGAGTTTTTCAAAAAAATACCTTTAGTTTTCATCTAATTTTTAGTTAATTGTTAAACGAGTGAGTGTTGTTCCTCTTTATATTTAAAGCCAGTTTTGTTGGTAAAATTCATATTTTTTTTTAGTCTAGTCTAGTCTCCCCTCTTCCCCGTGTGTGTGAAGGTGTGTTTGGGTTAGGCTTATTGTGTTACTATGGCCGAGGCCCCTAAAACCTTCTTTTCTAAATGCACCGAGTGTGGCCATAAGCTATCTCCGGCGGATGGAGACACTATGTTATCTTACTTGGGGTTGACTATCTTTCTTCGGGCAATTTGTGCAGCCTTCAACCAGGCCTGCCTCGGTGGCCTCGTCTAGATCTACCCGTAGCTTGTCAGATGCAGATATGGACCGGATGATGCGCAGATTTCTCCAGGCCCAGCTGCAGATGGGAGTGCTCCTGCCTCTCCGGGGGGGGGGCTCGACCCCCTTTTTCACCCCAATTGTTCCTTCTCTGACCCACTTCCGGGGTTTGGAGCCGTCGGATCCAGGCAGCATCGGAGCCAGGGGAGGCTCAGCACCAATAGTGCACCCCACTTTGGCTCCGACCGCACCCTCACGTTTGTCAGGTCCTTTTTCGGATCCGAGCTCTCGGAGCCGTGAGCTGAGCTAAGGATCCGGAGGTGTCGGTGTGTCTTCAGCTCTGTCTCGGTCGGAGCATACTGGCCCTTCGGATCCGATTGCGTCGGCACCGGCTCCGGTCCGCACCTCTGATCCGAAGGGGCTGGTCTCTGAGCTTAGAGAGAGTAGTTCTTCTTCGGTGTTTGATGTTGTGGAGAGGGTCTTGTCGAGGGACTCGAGGCCCCAGGTTCCTGCTGTGGTTCCACCCATCACTTCCTCTCTGACGGGCCTACCTTCCATCACCTGGCCCCAGGGACAGCCTGCGCCTACGTCCCAGTTGGTTCTCTTAGAGGAACAGAATGTGGTTGGTGAGGCATCCTCAGCCCCCCCGAGGAGGTTCCTCACAAACGTAAGTGCAAGAGGAGGCACTTGGACTCACCCGAGTCCCTGACAGAGGACACAGACTTAGAGGAAGGAGAAGGTTCCCCAGGGTCACCCCCCGAGGATGTCTCCTTGAGAGACATTATGGAAATGCTTCATATTAGAGGGGGGTGGTCAGCCCAAAAGCCTTCCTCTGATGAGTCTGTGTTTCTGGAGGCATTTGACGCAGGCCCATCTACCTCTTGGGTGTCCCCTCCCGCCGATCCCCTGGTAGATCTGATCACTACCAGGGCATGGAAGGAACCGGACACTGTGGAGCCCATACCAAAGAGACCGGACAGAATTCTCAGTCCACACACAGATAGGATGGTTTGGAGCAAGGGTGCTCCAGTAGATGCCATGTTGGTGGCGGCTGACACCAAGAAGGAACTAGCCCAGGAGAGTTCCTTGGTCCACCCTCCCGACAAGGAGTCTCGGACGATGGACCGCATAGGGAAGCGGATGTTTGCTTCAGCCACCTTCTCGATAAGGTCGCTGAACTACATGGCACATGTGATACGACTCTAGCGGGATCTCGTTAAAGAATACGCAGAGTCTCCCCCAGAGTCCATGTCGGTCGAGGATAGGAAAACATTCTCAGCCCAAATGGCCACTCTTAAGTCCATTTCGAACACTTCTATGTGGCTTCTGTCCCATGCCACGGAAGGAGCCGCTAGAGCTAGCGGAGCGGGCATTGTCTTATGGCGGCATGCTTGGCTCCGTCTCTGCGACTTTGCGGAACCCTTTAAGGCATCCTTCGCAAGTGCCCCTTTTAATGGCTCTTCGCTGTTTGGCAAGACCGTCCGCGACACGCTGGTCCAGAGCGAGAAAGACGGGAAGACGTTGTCTGCCGTCGGGATCCGCTTCTCGGCTCCCCAGAGGTCCTTCTCCTGGAACCAAAGTGGACAAAAGAAGATGTGGTTCCGAAATTCTCAACGGTCTCGTTTCGCTCCGGGCCCCTCGTCCTTCAGAGGCAGAGGAGGACAGGGTGGTTGCCAGCCCAGAGGCAGAGGGGGACCGAAGAATTTTGGGTCGAGAGAACTTTTTTCGGATCGGCCCGTGCAGCAGCCCTGAGGGGTTACCCGACTGCTCCACTCTGGAGGCAGTTGGGGGGGGGGGCGTTTCTCGAGGCATCTAGCAGTTTAGGAGTCCATTACAACAGATCGCTGGGTGCTTCGAATCATATCCAGAGGTTACACTATCCCCTTTCTGAATCTCCCTCTCAGACCCCGGAGCCTCCCCGATGTCCCACCCAATCAAAGGGAGGCAGCAGCCACAGAAATAAAGCAGCTGCTAGAAAAACGAGCTATCCAGCCCGTCCCCCAAGATCAATCTGGATCCGGCTTCTACTCCAGGTTCTTTTTGGTGCCAAAAAAGATGGGGGACTTAAGACCAATCCTCGACCTTTCCGCTCTGAACCTGTCTGTTGCCAAAGAAAAGTTCCGGATGGTCACCATTCAATCCATTCTCCCACTCCTGCAGGAGAATGACTGGATGTGCTCTATAGACCTCAAGGATTCGTACTACCACATTTTGATGGACAGACGATCCAGAAGGTTTCTCCACTTCCGACTGGGAGCCAGCCACTATCAGTTCAGGGTCCTTTCTTTTGGTCTCACTAGCCCCCACGGTGTTCACCAAAGTGATGGCAGTTGTAGCGGCCCACCTGAGGCTTCAGGGAATACAGGTCTTTCCGTACCTAGACAACTGGCTCCTGACCGCCCCCACCAGGCATCTACTCTATTCAGCCAGGAATTACTTCCTTCACTTGGCCTCTCATCTGGGAATTTCAATCAACCTCAAGAAATCCTCCCTTCAACCAACTCGGACCTTAGATTTCATAGGGGCCAGGCTAGATACAAACCTGTTGAGGGCCTACCTAACTCCGGGCAGGCTTCGAACTCTGACTTTTCACGTGATGGCCCTCTTACAATCCCTGGCTCCCCCAGCAGAATTGGTCCTGAGGGTGCTAGGTTCCATGGCGGCTGCCATCAATCTGTCACCACTAGCTCGTCTAAACATGAGGGTCCTGCAATGGACCTTGCAGGTCCAATGGTCCATCCTGCAACATCCATTAAGTACAGCTATTCCCCTCAGCAAGATTTGCAGTAGATCCCTACTCTGGTGGATCCAATCCTCGGATCTCCGGGAAGGCGCCCTTTCTCTATGACCCCACCCCAAGCCACGGTGACCATGGACGCTTCTCGCCTCGGGTGGGGGGGCACTGCATGGGCAGAACCGTCCAAGGCATGTGGACACACTCTGAGACCTTGTTGCACATCAGTGTCCTAGAGATGAGGGCAGTGCTTTTAGCGTTGCTAGCACTTCAGGCCCCTCTTCACTTAGGGACAATTGCGATTCAATCAGACAACATGTCAGTAGTCTGGTATATCAACAAACATGGGGAAACCAGATCCTGTCCACTGTGTCGAGAGGCCATGAGAGTTTGGGAATGGGCGATCGCCACCAACTGCTTTCTCATAGCAACGCACATTCCGGGTCGGTCCAACATACTGGCGGACAGGCTGAGTCGAGCCATCCTCTCACCTTACTAATGGTCTCTGAACCCGAGAGTAGTGAAGCAGATCTTCCTCAAGTGGAGTCAGCCTTGCTGCGATCTATTTGCGTCACCTTCGAACGCAAAATGCAGCGAGTACTTCGCTCTACTTCCCCTGCCAGGGAAATCCACCAGTGACGCTCTAGTCCATGTTTGGCCATCCGGTCTACTTTATGCTTATCCACCTCTCCCCCTCATGGTAAAATTCTTGCAGTAAGCTCGTCGGTTGGGGAGCAGAGTGATCCTCATAGCCCCATTCTGGCCTCATCAAACGTGGTTCCCTTGCCTGTGGTCTCATCTGGTCAATCCTCCATGGATCTTGGATCCCACTCCGGATCTGATTTCTCATCCCCTGGAGATAACTCCAAACCTGGACAATCTCAAGCTCACAGCTTGGTTGATCCAGTTCCAATCATAGCTAGGACTCCCGGTATCTCCTCCTCAGTTAAAGCTATTTTAGTAGCCGCTCATAAACCTTCTACTAGAAAGGTCTATAAGAGCAAATGGAAACGTTTTTCGATCTGGGCGGAACATAGACATTTGGATCCCTTTACAGCCCCGATACTAGCTATATTAGAGTTTTTGTCACACTTATTTGATCAAAGTGCCAGCTCCTCCACCATCAGAGTCCAATTAGCAGCAATTTCACACTTTCATGTGGGAAGCGATCTCGGTTCATTAGCTTCTTCTAAGATGTGCAAAACTTTCGTAAAAGGTACGGTCCTGTTAAGGCCTCCAGTTAAAGATGCAGTTCCTCTGTGGGATTTAACCCTTGTTCTTCAGGCTCTTACTGCCCCCCCCCCCCCTTTGAACCTGCAGCTTCGGTGGATCTTAAATACTTATCTTGGAAAACTGCCTTTCTCATTGCCATCACTTCGGCTAGAAGGGTTTCAGAACTTCAAGCCCTTTGCAGCAAACCTCCATATCTGGTCTTCCATAAAGATAGAGTTTCCCTCAGGACCAATCCCTCCTTCTTAGCTAAAGTCGCCTCTGAGTCCAACATTAATCAGTCTATCAGTTTACCGTTTTTTTCCCCCAAATTACCAAAACAAAGGTGAATACAAATTACATTCTTTGGATGTGCAGAGACAATTGAGGTTCTATTTACACAGGACTGCTGATCAAGGAAATCTGAGCAACTCCTTGTATTCTTTGCTAAACCCTTTTTGGGTAAACCTGTGTCAAAAGCTACATTGTCCAGATGGATTTCACAATGTATACTTCTTGCATATAAGAGTTTTGGCCGACCAGAACCTGTCGGAGTTCATGCCCATTCTACTCGATCGATCTCCACTTCTGCTGCCTTTTGGTCCAGGGTGTCCTTGGATGACATTTGTTCAGCAGCCACTTGGGCTTCATCCCATACCTTTATTTCCCATACAAGCTGGATATAATTCCAGAGGGAGGGCGTCCTTTGGCTCTGCAGTGCTCCGGAATATTCTTCCATGAGGACCTCCCAAGGTTTTTGGTAGCTGGGGACTCTGTCCCACAGGTTGATACACAAATGAAGTTAACTACTTCAGATAAAGAAGTTATGTACTCACCATAACGTTCCATCTGAGTAGGTAACTTCATTTGTCAGCAACCAACCCCCCCCCCCCCCTCCGTCCCCCTAACCTGTAGTTTGTCCTTTTTTAGGAACTTTGTGCTCCCTGTATCAGATGACATCAGGTTAGGATGTTTAGTTGATCCTTGGGTTGTAGTATTCTATAATACTAAGCAAACTCGATCTGAGGACAGAGAAGGATGGCAGGGGGTTATGGGTAAAGGGGAGGAGCTTGGAGCTCAGATCTTCGGCTCGGATCCAATTCGGATCAGATACCCCACAGGTTGCTGACAAATTAAGTTACCTTCTCAGATGGAACGTTATGGTGAGTACATAACTTCTTTTTTTATATTTTTTAATCATTTTGCTCATTATTAAATATTTTTATTAACTTTGTGGCTGGACAATCAGTGTTTTCTTTAGTGATTGGAAAGTGCTTATACTTGCCGTGATAGCTTCCTGGGCCACCCCAAAAGCCTGGCTGCTTAGGTCATTTGCTATCATTTTAATATCTAATTTTCATAATTGCACACCTCTTTAAAAGGACATGAAGAACCTGTGATTGGTGGTAGCATTACTTTATTATTTTGGGGAAGGGACACAGCTTGAAATCTGTGTCAGGCTTTCCTAGAAGTATTTGGATGTGTGAGATCTAATTTAAGTGCAAGTGTATCAGAGGTCTTAAACTGGGACAAATTCCTCTGCATTTTGTAATGAGTTATATTTGCGTTGGATAGAAGTATACAGTCCAGTCCCAGGTTATAGACCATGTTCCTGTTTTGCTCTTAGGGGAAGTTGTGGAGTATTACTCCTGTTTAAGTTGCAGAGTCACATTGGAGTCTGTAGTGAGGATTGAAGCTCCTTAGTTACTGACCCAGGATAGTGGGAGATGTCACATTATTCTTGACAGTCCGGAGGGGTAGTCTGGACGTCACATTATTTGTTGGCAGTTCAGTGGGATTATTATCTGGATGTCACATTAATTAGTGGCAGCGGTGGAATTTTTAACTCGGTTCACCACAGTTTTATTTGTTTTTAGTTAGTCAGGGAAATATGTCAGCAGAAGGGTATAGCAAGCTGACAACCAGTTGGCCAAGGAGTGTAAAGCCAGAGGACTGGTGCATGCCATCCTGACTAAGGAAGCAATGATTTCAGCCTTAGTTGCAGCTTCAGCTCAGACCGGCCGGTCGGAGGATATCCAGTTTGGTATTGGGGATGTGCAGCCTGCCAAGACAGGGTAGTCCACATCTTTTTCAGTGGACCTGAGAATCTATCTGGAGAGAGAGAAGCCAAATGTCTGGAACTTGAGGAAAGGGAAAAATGGTGCCGAGATCAGCTGGAGAGAAACGGCATCAATATGAACGGAAAGCCCAACAACTGGAGGCCAGATGTCTTGAAATGGAATCAGCAGAGAGACTGAGGTGTTTAGAAGCTGAGGAAAATGAGCAACAGTGCTGGCATGAAGTGGAGCTTCTTACCCTTCAGTAGGGTCATGGAGGTAATGGGGAAAGGAATAACTGGACCCCAGAAGTTGTAAAGATCAGTAAGCTTTTTCCTCAGTCCAGGGATGCGGAGGACTTTGATAGTTTTATTCATATATTTGAGAGGGGTATGCAGGCAGTATGATGATGACCATGAGCTCTAGGTTTGACCCCTGACTGCCTTACTGTCTTGTGTAAATTGTTAAAATTATGTTAGTTAAGAACAGTCTTCTAGATTGTTTTAAACTAACACCTGAAGTTTATCGAAAAAAGTTGTGAACAAAGATGTAGGGTAGACAAAAGTGTATGTGATTTTATTGCTGATTTAAGTATTTACTTTCACAGATGGGTGAGTGGGTGTCAGGTCACCATTTTTGAGAGACTGGCAGACCTTTTGGTGAAGGAACATAGGTTCATACTAGACTATCTGCCCTAAGGCATTTATAAGCATAGCCAGAGTGCGTTTGGCTTTCGCCACCCATTTTAAATTAATCTTGCTATGCCCTTTTTCGAGGTTAGTATACTGTGCCTCTGTCTAACAGTGACACAGAAGTGATACCCAGGGTAAACTTACGATCTCCCATCCACTCATCAAGATTCCTCTTGAAGAGAGTCAATGAGGGACTCTGCCTAACCTGGACTGGGATTTTATTCCAGAGTGAAGGGAGCCTCTGGGTTATGAATCTGTCCCTCCAGCATGTCCTATTTATTTCAGTGCTGAGGTTCAAGTCTCTTGAGCGCGTAGCTCGATGGGATTTACTTTGCCTGATAACATTAGAATCTGGTTAGCAGAGAGAGTGTTATTCTCTGGAAGAGTTGGGGAGAAAAGGGGATTTCTACTTAGAGCACCAATGCATAAGAAAGGGATACCCAGTGCTGCACATGGGCATAAGGGAACCCATGGGGCAATCTAAATCACTCAAAGTATACCAGTAACCGGGAAAACTACTAGTTCAAGTACACTGTTGTGGATTAGATGTTTTAAGTGTAACCAGAGAGGCCATATAGCAGTTGAGTGTCCATTGAGGCAAGGTGAGAAATAGAAATTGAGGGAGCTAGCTAGTGGTGATGACAAACTGCCAGTGGTAAGTTGTTTGGAAACAACAGGGGTGCCAAACTATCATCAGACTTACCTATCTTGGTAGATGGTAAACGGATCACTGCTGAGAGAGAGAGAGAGAGAGCTTCTGATTATAACCCTTGTGAGGCCTGCAGTAGTTAGAGAAGAGCAGTACGTGCTTGGACACTCCATTCCAGTCGGAGCTATGGATGGGGCCACATTCCATATACCTTTGCTAGGGTTCATCTTGACTGAGAGGGTGGAAGAGGAGGCAAGCAGGTAGGTGTGTTTGAGGATATTCCTGAAGATGTCCTGAAAGGGAATGACTATGATGATGCAGTGCATTGTGTGCATGCAGTGACACACAGGCTGAGTGACAGGCATATGTAGGTCCAGCAGCCTGGGGGAGACCCAGACAGATCTCAGACCTGAAGCTGGGACTGGTCTGGTGGCTGTTTCAGAGAAGGAGCTAACATGTAGCAGTAAGTCTGGAAGCGAGCACATCTGCTGGGAAGTACTGGTGTTACTTGGACACGGTGACTGCAAGGATGGAGGAGAGTGGTAGTACTCAGATTGACAGTGAGGTCCAGCTTTTGGAAGTTACTAGGCTTCCTGCGGAAGGAGATATTGGGAGGGTCACAAATGTAGAGTTGAGACAGCCTCAACTTACAAGACCCTACATTACAAAGCTAGAGGGAGATGGCTAAGGAAGCACCTGAGGCTCAAGGAAGAGGGGAGTCAGCATACTGGAACAAAGGTTTGCAATTTAGAGAGTGGACTCCTAATGGAGGGCTGGAAGATGAGGTAGTACAGTAGATGGTAGTGCCTAGAGCCTACTGTATGCCACTTCTAGCTCTAGTCTCTGATATTCCTTGTGCAGGTGACACTGAGGCTGAGAAGGAAGGTTTGCTGTATAAAGAGACACTCCTAAGGGAGGGCTAGAAGGTGAGGTAGTACGGCATTTGGTATTTTCTGGAGCCTACTGCTACCATTGCTATAATACCTAATATTCCTTTTCCAGGTGATATTGATGTAGAAAGGGTGACAAATGTTTTGCTAGAAATTTTAAGCAGGGTAGATTTTCCAAGGCAGATACTAACTGACCAAGGTGCCAACTTCATGTCAGACCTGCTGACTTGTTTAAGTGTTGTGGGGTGAGACATTTAAAGACCATTCCCAAACTAATGGTCTTGTGGAGAGGTTAAAACCAGTAAGTGTCAGGTGGGTATGGTGGATCTATATCATGAAATTGAACTTCCAAAATGTCGAATAGCATAAGTTCGAACTTGGAAGATCGAATTCGGACAACATTGAACCTTCGAAACAGGAATTCTTTCCTAGGGAAAAATGTTGCTCTTCCGAAAAACACACACATAACACAATCACACCAAACACCTTCAAAACCTACACTAAACCTTACATACACCACTATCTTTGCACTATCCTTAACCCAGCCCTAACCCTAAAGTCCATCACTATCGCACACTTACCTGACCAGCCTCTAACCTATTCATCACTATCGCACACTTACCTGACCCGCGCCCTAACCCTAAAGTCCGTCACTACCCGTTCGTACACTTACCTTGACCCAGTCCGAAAATGCTGAATCCGCAGAAACGGCCAACCAAATTCTTTCCCTGGGAATGAATTCGGGTTTCCGCAGCTTCGACATTCTCACCCTTCGAACTACTAAGTTCGACCTTCCGGTATTCAGCGTTCTCAACGTTCAATTTCGCGATAGGAGCCCAGTATGGTAGAGGTCACATAAGGCACAGAGTGGGGAGTGGTATAATTAGGCCGGAGCCTGTTAGAGTGGAAGCTATTCAAGTGTGGCCAGTTCCTGTTGCTAAAAAGCAAGTGAGAGCATTTCTAGGGACAGCGTGGTACTGTAGAAAATTTGTGCCCAGTCGTGGTGCAGTGGCTGCACTCTTTACTGACCCAACTAGGAAAAGTAAACCGGATATGGTAGTGTGGACCACAGATTGTGAACAGTCACTCCAAAAACTGAGAGTTAGTTAGCCAGACCAGATTTTAGCGAATAATTTGTTGTGCAAGTAGATGCATCAAATTATGGGGTTGGAGCTGTGCTCAGCCAAGTTTACTGAGAAGGAGAACAACACTGCAGTAAGGTTAATGCCAATGCAAAATACTGTCTCAGAGAGAGTTCAGGTTCATAGGCTGATATTTCAGCTATCGCCTGGCCTATACAAGCCTAGCCATAACAATTCCCTGGCTATTTCTTCCAACAGTATTTACTTCCCTGGACCCATGCCTAGCAGGATGACTGATGTGATCGCCGGGATGAATTTCCTATCTCCCATCCAATCATCAAGGTTCCTTTGAAGAGGGCCAAAGAGGCATGCTGCTTGGACATATATGGGCAAGTCTATTCCAGAGTCTAAGCCCCCGGGTCAGGAACCCAACCCTCCAGCATGTTTGTCTATTGTGATGAGGTTTAGATCCCAGAGCGTGTCTCTCTGAGGAATGGGATTTTTGTGTGTGAAAAGTC
>NC_056732.1:1029199623-1029277123 GCF_019279795.1 Protopterus annectens | reverse complement strand
CTTTCAAATAACAACAAGGTGCTCAGTTACTAAACACTCAATCTCATATTCTAACCTGATGGATTCCAGTGCAGTGCTACTCTGAATTTGACCCCACTGCTTATCTGATTGATAGCATGGTTTTGCGGCCACAGCATGTTACAACTGGGGTTATTTTTTTTTCTAGTGAGGTCTATAAAGATTTTACTTCATATCTGATGGCAGATCAATTAAAAAGTATTTCACTCCATTTTTGTTTTTGTCATAAAACAGTTCAGTAATGTATTAGAAAATATATCAAAACTATAAGACAAATTACAATTGCTATAACTATCAAGCTCTGACAAATACTAGTTCCTATACTTCTGAACAGTTTTTATTACAGTCAAATAATGTCCACTTTGTTTCAGTTCTGGTTAGATTTTTAGCAAGCTCCTTCATGTAATCAACTTATTTTTCTTGTTCATTATGGAAACCAGAAGTATGAGAGCAGCAGTCCTTGTCTGAGTAGCAGACCCATCCCCACACACCTTAGAATTTCTTATTATATTAAGGGCCAATCTGTTTTGCAACACCAGAGCACTCATTTTAGTAATTTCTTTGTTAGCCATATGGATATGTTGAGTAGTTTTATTAGTCATTTCAATTAAAACATGTGATAAAATGTTTAGTTCAGCTGTAGTTCTGTAGATCCCATAGTAAGGGAGAACGAAAGTCTCAGTACCTGGTCAATTGGATGCTATTTGGTTGAGACCAAACATTTTGGATGGTTGGGGTAATGTATCCTACATAACAGCATCCCGACTACTTTGTGGGAAGCCGTAAACAGACATGACCTCCACAAGTGTAATAATGATTTGTCAGTTCAACCATACCTTGTCTCCATCTATATGATTTATGTTTGAGTTAATTTAAAACCTGTTCATGTCGAGTCATGTTAAATTTGCTGCAGCCTACACAAACTGTCTCTGGTCTTGCACAACAGGTATTTCCTGTTGTGGATACTGCTAGTTAAAACGTATACGTATTTTAGAAAAGATGCAAACATTATGCTAAGTCAGGTTTTTCCTCAATCTTTTTTCAGAATATGTTTGACATGCTGGAACTAGAATCCTATGAATGCTGCCTCCTGAAGAGCTTGAGAATAATTGTACAGACCCACCAATTGCTGATAAGATTTGTGGCATATTGGTGTACTCCTTGTAAAAAGAGGTTTTCCTTCATCCCTACTGGGAGAGGAGATAGGTCCATCAGGAGTGGCTGGGTATCATCCTTTGTCTCTGTAGATACCAGGCAGGTCATCGTACAGTGGAAAGCATGGATCCCAGTTGATAAGTCAGCACACTAAACAGCAGCATAAGTTTTAAGAGAAACTCCAGGGAAGATTTTTCTTTCGAACACTTTAACAAAAACCCAATCCCCAAGCTGCAGATTATGGCAGGGTTGAGTTGATGGTTTTGGGAAGGGCTTCACGACTTCTGTGCAAAGTCTGTAAGTTAGAAATAAGTTTTGAACAGCCATTTAACAGAGCATCATCAGTTAATGTACGCACCACATTTAGGGCAGGTGGAGCAGATGGAATTCTCATGGAAAAGCCCATAAGAATGTCATGGGGCTTAAATTTCTCTTTGCATTTATTGTTCCTTTAATGCTCATGAGAACCAAAGGCAGTACAACTGGACACTTTAGATTAGTCTCCTCATATGTTTTTCTCAGTTTAAAATCTTAATGGTTTTATTAATGCGCTCAACTAAACCAGATGACTGCAGCTGATGAGAGCGGAGCTGCGAATTTACCTTAAACTTGACAATTTTTTATACTCTCAGTGAAGTGTGTGCCAGTGTCAGAATTGTGTGGGATACCCAAATCATGATAATCTGCATGCATGTTTTTAGCCCATGTGCTGAAAATATTGCAGATAATCCAGCTAAAGTTTCACAAGAAGTGAACATTATAAGACTAGATACATTTTGCAATTCTGTACATAACGCTGAATCAGAAAATGAGAAGATAGAACAAATTAGTTGCAATTCACTAAATTTTTTAACTTTTTTTTATATGGTTGGGTAAATTATACAATCTTACCAGCCAAGGCAGTATAGACTGAGGTGCCACCATGTCTTTTTTCAGGATGCCATCATCCTGATTTGATCCATTTTTCTTTCTCCTTATCCGATGCCTTATCCTGATGAGAAATTAACTTATCAAAATTAAATACAGGGTTACAAAGTGGTTCAGACACCATCATTATAGAAATCAGAAGACTATTTAACCCAGTAGCTTGCTTTGTTGCTCTGTTAGCCAGATTAGCAGCTCTTGACAGTACGTCACTTCTTTTACTATGTGCTTGAAGGTTTAGTACAGCTACCTGCTTGGGCAGCAGTGTGTAGTAACTTAGCATGCTGTCCATTTTGAATTTCTTTGCCTGTTGACGTCAAAAACCCGCATTGTCTTAATAGTTCCCCAGAATAATGCACCACCCCAAATGCATACCTGGTGTCTATAATTCTTCACCACTTTATTCCTAACAAATTCACATATTGTATTATCACAGCAGTTTCAGGACATACAGTAATTCCAGCAACCAAACATCCTTTTTCATTTTCTGCCACAGGATCCATTCACAAAGAGCTCTAATTCAGTGTTCCAGAATGTCAGGTCCTTCGTAGGAGCAAAAGAAGGGTTAGTAAAAATAATGCAGTTGTGTATTCCTTGTCTGCAGTTGGTAGCAGAGATGTAGAGTTCAAAATTAGACACTGAAAAATTGTGATAGCTGGGTCTGAAATCAGTAGCAACTCAAATTTTGTCACCCTTGAAGGAGAGAAGTGCTGCATTTTTGTTTTTTTTTTTTGTTTTTTTTTGTAAAAGGACAGCCACTGCATGAGGGACTGCAGTTGTAAGTTCAAGTCCTAGACAGTTGGAGCAGCATGCTCTATTATCAGAGCAGCTGCAGCAACTGCTTTCAGGAAAGGTGTCTGTCCTTTTGCCACTGGATCTAAAGCCATAATGTGAATAGCCAAAGTTTGTGATTTTTCCCCTTGCTTTTATGTAAGCACTCATGCTGCAAATTCACTTTTTATTATAATAGAAAAGTAGAAATGGCTTTCTGTAATCTGGTAGACCTAAAGCAGGAGCTTTTGCTAAAGAGAGCTTTAAGAGAGTCAATGAAATTTTCTCACTTTCTCCCAGCCAAGGTTCTGATGCATTACTTTTAAGGAGGTTTGTCAGTGGTTTTGCTAGCATTGCCTCACTGCATAATTTGAAATCCGTTACCTACAGTACTCTGCCATACCTAAGAAAGATCTAAGCTGTTTCCGAGTGACTGGCCTTGGGGATTCAGTTACTCCCTTGACATTTGAAGGTAATGTTTATCTATTTCCTTGTGATATTACATGGCCTAGAAATTTCATCTGTGGTGACCATAGAGGTATTTTTTTTCTTGACACCTTATGTCCTTTCTCTGCTAACTTTAACAGGAAAATATTATCTTGGCAGTGTTGCAGTGTGTCTGCTGCTATAGAAAAGAATGTTGAGTGCAAATCTGTGACACAGAAATGAGTAGCCCATGGTGATGGACAACTGAATAAGAGGAAAGTGCTGCCTGATTACATCTCCTGCACAAACCTGTAGGTGTCTCAGCCAGGCTTTTTTTCATCGGAGGTATACGAGTATTACAACAGCTTCTAGCATGATTGTTTATTCTGTGCTGTAACAGAAACTGAATAACAGGTTGGATTCCCCTTCTGATTTTGGATTTAGGGATATGGTAGTTATCTATTTGAATCTACTTGAATTCTTCCTGATTCTGTAAAATTTAACTGTCCTATATTAGAATGCTGTGCCCATATACGTTTAGGTATCTGTTGCAATAAGCTGTGAAACTGGTATTGCATCTTCAGTGTTCAATACTGCTAAATGTGCTGGTCTGCCTCACCAGGGACATCCAATTACACTCCCTCAGTGGAACAATTGATGGTACATCCTAGTTTACATAACAGATCCCTTCCCGTTAAATTCACTGGAGCTGTGATACTCAGCAAGAATGCATGTTTGTTTTCTGTTGTGCCTGATGACACAGGCATATGCTGTGACACAGGCTAAATAATAGGAACATTAGACACACCAACTTCTTGTACCCTCTCTCTAGGTCAGGCGTCAGCAGCCTACAAGCACGCGTGCCAAACGTGGCAATTGGAACTATTTTCAGTGGCATGCTGAATAAATTGATATACTGTAATTATGATCTCAAAACAATTGAATTGAGAGAGTGAATGCATGTATGAAAGCCGAAGTGACTGTGTGTGAGAGATCAGCAAGAGTGAGTGAATGCATGTATGGAAGCTGAAGAGACTGTGTGAGAAACATCGGAGAGAGAGAGTGTGAATGCATGTGTGAAAGCTGGAGAGAATGTGTGTGTGTGTGTGAGAGATCAGAGAAAGACAGTGAGTGAATGCATGTATGAAAGCAGAAGTGACTTTGTGTAAGAGATCAGAGAGAGAGAGAATGCATGTATGAAAGCTGAAGAAACTGTGTGTGTACATGAGAGATCAGAGAGAGAGGTTAAGTGAGTGAGTGAAGGCATGTATGAAGGAAGAAGCAACTGTGTGTGAGATCGGCTAAAAATATGGTGGGCTTAGGTTGGCACTCTGAGTGACTTTGCCACATTACTTTGGCATAACACCACTAAACGCTTGCCGACCCTTGTTGCAGATAAATGTATTTCTGTAGGTGAACTCACTTTAAGTACAGACTTAGTGGCACATGTATCAGTTAAAAATAGGACTTCCTTCTTTCCTGCATACACTCAGTTAAATGTAAGGTCCTTTTTGAATACCCTACAAATACCAGTTTGAGCCTCTGTAAGTACGTACTGTCCCTGAGATCCATCTTTTATTTTGCTTAAACCAGTTATTTTTGTCCAATCTGTGTTTTTAGAGTACACCTTACTGATTGCTTCTAACAGTGCTTCCCTTTTTTATTTCAACCCTTCATACTCATTCCTCTTATCCTTTTATTTGGATGTATCCCAGCTTCTTTAACCAGTTTTCCATAAATTTAAGGGGTGACTACTATTTTTAATAGTTCAGAGTCTCCTTTTATTTCAAGGAAATGTCTGTGTGGTATTACGTCTGTTAGGGTCCAGTGACAATGGACAAACTATTTCCATCCCTGTGCCTGTTGGACTTTGTCTGAGGGGTGTCTTTGTTATAATTACTTCTTCTTCATTAATAGTTTCAGTGCTAGTTCCCTCATCAGTTTCATGTTTCTCCTATTTTGCTTTAGATCATGTGAAATGAGTATTATAAGAGTGTTGCTGTGTCACATCTTTTCCCTGTCTCCAATACTTTATTTTCCTGTCCCTTTTCTTCTGTTACTTTCTTGGGACTGATACTGTCAGCAGAACGGGCAGTAGAAGGTGGGCGAATGTCACCTTCCAAGAAAGCTGGTGGAGGGGACAAAGGTTTATAACCATTTTCAGATGTATGCTCCTTCTGGCCAGATATAGTACTTCCAGATATTATTGGGTAAACGGATCCCATATTTCTTTTTCTTGCCATGGTCTACAGAGCTTTTACTTTTTGCAGCAGTTTCTAGTTTGTAACTTTTAAACCACGTACTGCAGATTCTCTCTCTCTCTTAAAAGCTTCACTATACCAATCACTAAAAACATCCCAGTGATCTATTCTTGTTCTTTCTTTGTTTCATTTACATATATAATCCCCCCCTTTAAACTAATTTAGTGTGATCAAAAGTTCATTCATACCACCAATTCAGATACCAGCAGCTTGCATACCGGAGTACCCTTTGGAGGGGTAGGAATCTTACTTCCTATGCCTGCCGTTATTCTACTACTCTTACAAACACAGGTAAGGCAAAGTCCTCTCTGCCTTATAGCCAGGATCACCCTGCTATGAATTTACCTTAATACACACAGCAGTGTATTAAGGTACTCACATGCTTAAAACCTTGACTTGCATGTACATTTCTTCATTTTTCCTTATTTTGTTGCAGATAAGGTATGACAAAATCATTATTTAAATTCTAATACCCATTTACCAAAAGCATTTGTACTGCCGGGTAAGAAAAGTAGTGAGTTTAGGTACTAAAGAAACCAGAGGTGTAAATTAAAACACTTATTGGGTGGCCACGGTGGTACAGCGGTTAGCGTTGTTGCTTCGCAGCAAGAGGTTCTCCGGCTCGATCCTCGGCTGGGGTGTCTTCTGTGCGGAGTCTGCATGTCCTCCCTTTGGTCGTGTGGGTTTCCTCCGGGTGCTACAGTTTCCTCCCACATCCCAAAGACATGCTGTAGGTGGATTGGACACTCTAAATTGGCCCTAGGTGTTTGTGTGTACATGTGTGTGCCTTCTGTGGAAGGTTGGGTGCCGGGCTGGCAACTCAACACCATAAAACTCCACTGCCAGTCATGAGCTGACAGGTGATCCGCTGTGGCGACCCCTAACTGGGAAAAGCCAAAAGAAGATGATGATTTGGGTGCACTTTTTTTGTTTGGAACCTTTCTGTACTGAGGACAGCCAACCACTGCTACCTCTGGTTCAAACCTCAGTCGATGCACCATCTGATGAGGAAAATAACATTGCAAAGACAGACAGTAAGAATATCTGGCTATTCAAATCTAATATTGCAGATCACAATTCATGAGCAGGGCATGGATGTTCTAAAATGATCAAAAAAATTAAAACAAATGTAACCCTTTTATACCTTAAAAGGCATTGGTTATAACATGAGGCAGAAGTGGTATGAAAATATTTTAACAAATCAGGATCTTGTATGTTCTTTTCACGTGTACAGTATGAGTAGTTGTATGTGAGCATTATCATCGTTCTGTTAATTAATAAGTAAATAAATGAGAGATGCATCCAGTTCACAATCGGTGTTCTGTTTACCATCTGACAATTAACTTTTATACTTGAGAAAACTTTATTAGAATAAGCATAGACATCTTTATGATACTTCACATAGCTATCCACTCCCTTAGTTTGATTTAGTAACACAGTTATAGAAATTACATTCATACAGACAGACAACAGTTGCAGGAACTTTCTTGTTATTGTAACAGACAGCATAGGAATTTTATCTCAAGGTTGCAGTTGAGTACACTTCGTTACATCTCTAAGCACTCAGAATTAAAGAACATAAAAAGAATTTACATTTACTTTAAAATGTTTTCTCTACTCCCATTGCACTTTCTCAGGGGATAACAAAATAGTTCCTCCTCCTCACTTGGGAAGAGGTTTGTATTCAAGAATGTGTCTGGTACCAAAGAAAGAAAATGTACAGAGACCAGTTCTGGCTCTTTCTTTCCTAAACCAGTTCAAAATGCTTTCACCTCACAGCCAATTACCCCTTCTCCCTCATTTGAAGTTTGTGGTAGCCTTAGATTTAAAAGATGTTTATCACATTCTTATCCATCAAGACATCAGACATTTCTTAACATTTTATGTATCTGGATCTCATTATCAGTTCTCTGCTTTGCCCTTTGGGCAAGCCACTGCTCCAGGAGTGCTTACAGTGTCAAGTTCCAGTTGCCTATTGCATTATTTTTCCATATTTAGATGGCTTGCTCATCTTTGCAGAGTCTCTCTGAAAGTATCAAGAATCTCTCACTTGGGTGAGTGATGTCCTACGGAGGCTGTGATTCCATGAGAACGTTCAAAAGTCTTTTTTTTGTCTCCATCACACAGGATTGCGTTCCTGGCATGTCCGTTAGACACATTCATACAGAGAGCTTTTCATCTACAGAAAAAAAATAGATCTATATTTAGATATGTTCCAGGGTTTTTTCTTTCAGACTTTAGCCACTGTGAGGGAACAACTCAGGATTTGGGGTCTCATGCCATCTATAATTCCCATGGTACCCATGTCAAGATTCCACATGAGAAAGATGCAATGATATCTGAAGTATCTTTTGTCCCAGCATCAACACCCATTATCTTTTCAGATTCCAGCTCTGAGATTTGTAAGAAGAGAAGCCACTTGGTGGAGATATCAGAGATCCCCGAATTGAGGTCTCTCTTCTCCCTCCTACATCAAAGCAGTCTGTCACCACAAACACCTTGGACTTTGCTCGGAGAGGGGGTTAAAAGTGCAAGGTATCTGGTACAATAAACATAAAAGATGCTTGCTTTTTATCAAGGCACTCGAATCTTAATCACCTTTGGTACCCAGGACCTTTTTAAGTTGTGACAGTACCACAGTAATGTGGTTCATAAGCAAGGGAGAACTGAGTCTTACCCCTCCCCCATGCAGGTTAGCCATGATAGCATGGGGATATAGCTTTACAGCACAATATCACTCTACAGGCATCCTACACTCCATCAGAGCAAAATTGTGTGGCAGTCAAGGTGAGCAGGGCAAAGGTTAGACCATCATGAATGGAAACTAGGGATGTTCTGTAGTCCTATCTCACTTTCATTCTTACATATGGGTTCGGAGCCGATGCTCGGTTCTGACTCGGCCTATTACAAAGCTCAAAGTCTTAGTTGGCTCTTGGCTAGGTAGGTATACCATAGTGTACCAGTACAATCCCCAGATCTCGTTTGCCACGTCTACGAGTTCAGATGTGCTTCGTGCTTGACCGTGGCCAAGTTTAAAACTTTTTCTATTATTACATTACTGTTTACCTATAGTGATTTATCTTGTTCCAGATAGAGTTTAGTAGTGTTAGGAGTGTTTTCAGACCTGTTTGAGTGTTTTTTGACTTTTAAGTTAGTTGTTGAGAACTGGTTGGCCGTTGGCCCTTGTTCTCCATTTTGGTATCCTGTGTACTAGTTTTCTAATTAACATTGCATATTTGCGCTTATATTTGCTATTATATTGTGTACAGTGTTTTCTTGATTATTAGAGTTTTTTCTCTGCGAGCTTGTGTGTAGTGTCGTTTGATAGTTTTTGACCTTTTTTCTAAGACTTGGCCTTCTGAGCCATAGATTTCTAATTTAGAAAGTTAGAAATTTAGATATTTAGAAATTTAGCTTGTGTGCAGTGTCATTTTGATAGTTTCTGACCTTCTTTCTACGACTTAGCCTATCTACCTAGGTCCGTTTAAGTTGGAGGACCTAGTTCTCTGCTTATTTTCTCTTTTCCCCAAGGCTAGGCCCGTTTAAGTTAGAGGACCTAGTCCTCTCTACTTCTTCCTTGTGTGTGCGAGTGTGGTTTGGGCTAGGCCCCGTTTAAGTTAGAGGACATGGTCCTCGTTGTGCTTGTGTGTTCTTGCTTAGCTAGTTGTTGCGTCTAAAGAGTCTAAAGATCACAAACCTTCGTGTTTCAAAAAATGTGTAAAGTGCTCCTAGAAGATGTCAGTTACGGATGGCCATAGTAAATGTGTTTATTGCCTCCGAGCCATTCATTTGCAGGAAACTTGTTTATTCTGCCATTCCTTCAGCTCCAGAGTTCTCCAGGAGTGGAAGAACAAGTTAATTTTGAAAGGTCTCCTCAAGCCTTCCTTCGAGGAAGACTTCCGTCAGTTCTTCTTACTCTTCAAAATCACATTCTTCTAAAAAAGAGAAGGTTAAGGCAGCCAAGAGGCATTCTCCAGCACTATCTGGTGTATCAGAACCTCCTCTAAAACTATCTAAACCGGCTAAGACTTCTACCTCCTCGGCTCCACTGACCTCGGAGCCGATCGAGGTTGTTGATATTCAGTTTCGGCCCCAAGCATCTCAGAGCCGATTACTGAGAGACTACATCAGAGCCGGTCCAGAGATCCCTTGCTGGTTTCCCCAACCTTAGGATTTCCAATTCTGCAGAGATCCAGATCGCCTACACTGTCATCCAGATCCTCCAGGAGCCTGTCACCTTGCCAAAAATGTTGTTGGCTCTGACCCAGTCGGTTCCGAAGCCACCTGAGTCCCCACCCCCTGTTGTGGTGGTTCCTCCGAGCCATGTTGGGCCTTTGGAGCAGGAGTGTTCGGTACCACTTGTGGAACCCTTGGTTCCAGCTCCACTCGAGGCTGTCTCAGAGCCGATTTCTGCTCCGACACCTTCGGTGCCAACCGTGGTGTGTAGGAGCCGCAGCTCACCAGGTGGCCCCAACAGGGACACTTGGACCCGAATCTCCACAGTTCTGAGTTTCCCTCTCAGTGCATCTGCTAGGGTGAGCTCGGACCCTACATCTGTCTCTGAGCCGATAGCTTCCTTCGTTTATTCGGAGCCGTGACAATCTTCGGAGCTGGAGAGATCTGCCTTCGAGATGATGAGTGTGCTATCTCGCTCATCAGTTCCACACAAAGCTACCGACACTCTTCCGCCTTGGGCACCGACATCTGTCTCAGCACCTACCCTCTCTCAACAGCAGAGACCTTCAGCCTCAGGAGCCCCCAGTTGTTGGTCCCCAGTCTTCAGAGACCTCCCCAGAATATCCTTTTGAGGAGCCCCCTCAGAAGACATGCAAGAGGAAGCATGTAGACTCCCAGGATGAGTCCATTACTTCCGACACTGACCTCGAGGAGTCAGAAGGGTCCCCCAAGTCGTCCCCTGATGGTCTCCTTCATAGACATCTTAGAGATCCTTAAGCAGAGGCGCAGCTGGCCCACTATTACCCCTTCTGAAGAGGAGTCAGTGTACCGGAAGGATTTCGGGTCTCAACCCTCAGCCACTTGGATGTCTCCACCATTTGATGAGCTTGTAGACCTTGTTAGTCGGAAGGTGTGGGAGACTCCTGATGACATGGAGCCAGTTCCCAGAAGACCCAATAAATTTCTGTCTGCCCCCAAAGAGAGAGAATACTTGTCCAAGGGTGTGCCTCTGTAGATGCCATGGTGGTGGTGGCGGCCACTGAGAAGGAGCTAGCAGAGACTTCATCTGTTCATCCGCCGAATAAGGAGTCTCGAATGATATACAGATACAGGAAGCGTATCTTTTCAGGGGCATTCACACTCCGATCGCTGAACTATCTAACACATTTTACGATGCTTCAAAGAGATTTCCTTAAGGAGTTGGGAGATGCTCTACAAGATACATCTACTGAAGAGTCCCTGAGAAGATGTCTGCTCAGTTGTCCACCTTAAATTCCATTGTTAACTCTTACATGAGGCTGATTTCTTATGCAGTGGGTTCAGGAGTTTCCCTTAGGAGACTCTCCTGGATGCGCTTATGTAATTTTGCGGAGCCGTTCAAGTCTACCTTTACTAATGCCCCTTTGACAGCTCTTCATTGTTTGGACCCAAGGTAAAAGATACACTCACTAAGTGCGAGCAAGAAGGGAAAACGCTCTCTGCTGTAGGAGTATGTTTTACCGTCCCCTCTAGACCATATCCTAAGGGTCAGAGAGGTGGTAAGATGTGGTTCAATAAGTCCCAGAGATTTTTCCCAGATGCACCGGGTGACTCCTCCTTCAGAGGCAGAGGAGGAGGAGCAAATGGTAGACGTCGCCCTAGAGGCAGGGGCAGGCCGCGATTCGTTTTGAGGCCGTTCCTATCAATGCTCCTGATGTGGGGCCCGGCTGTGCTTTTCTGGAGCCAGTCAGGAGTCTCATATCTTTGTATCCAGAAGCCTGACTAAACATCATCCAAGACAAATGGGTACAAAGAATAATCACCAGAGGTTACTCCATGCCCTTTTCTCTTCCACCCCATACTCCCAAGAAGATCCCGGATGATCCACCCAATCACAGGGATCAAGCAACTGTAGAAGTGAAAAAGTTGCTCACAAACGGAGTTATCCAAGCCATCCCCGCAGACCAGATAGGCTCCGGAACTTACTCCACATTCTTTTTAGTGCCAAAAATATACAGGGGACTGGAGGCCCATATTAGACCTCAGCAAGCTAAACAGATCCGTAAAGAAGGCCAAGTTCCAGATGGTGACATTGCAGTCTATACTCCTTCTCTTAGGGAAAGACAATTGGATGTGCTCCATAGACCTCCAAGATGCTTACTACCATACAAAAATGGACAGAGCATCGAGGAGTCATCTACGCTTCCGGCTGGGAGCCAGTCATTACCAATTTTGTGCTCTGCTCTTTGGTCTCACCACAGCCCACAGGGTGTTCACCAAATGTATGGCGGTAGTGACAGCTCACCTGAGACGTTTAGGATTCCAAGCGTTTCCGTACCTGGACGACTGGCTCCTGACCGCCTCCATCAGGTATCTACTCCTACAAACCAGAGATTTCACTATCCAGCTTTGTTCCCTGTTGGGGATTGCAATAAATTGGGAAAAGTCTGCCTTCACAGACCCTGGAAATTACCGCCCCATTAGCTTGACAAGCCTTATCTGCAAAGCCATGGAGAGGATCATAATGGAACTCATAAATAAAGACATAGGGAACTTGCAGACTTTGGATCCAACCCAGTTTGGCTTTGTCAAAGGCAGATCCTGCCTCTTAAACTTGGTTGACTTTTTCGAGACAGTCACCAAGGCCATTGATGAGGGAAAGGCAGTCCATACAGCCTGCCTCGACCTGGCAAGGCCTTGACACAATACCCCACTCAGGTATCATCGAGAAAAACTCATCAGCTTGAATGTAAACCCATACATCACAAGATGGGTTGCAAACTGGCTAAGCGACAGAACCCACAGGGTCAGAGTTGCTGGAGCCATGTCAGACTCAAAGCCTGTCACAAGTCATCCGCGAATAAGGTGTCTCGAATGATATACAGATACAGGGCGGCCTATCTTTTCAGGGGCATTCACCACTCCGATCGCTGAACTATCTAACTTACATTTCACGAGGCTTCAAAGAGATTTCCTTAAGGAATTTGGGAGATGCTCTACAAGATACATCTACTGAAGAGTCCCTGAGAAGATGTCTGCTCAGTTGTCCACCTTAAAATTCCATTGTTAACTCTCTTACATGAGCTGATTTCTTATGCAGTGGGTTCAGGGGTTTCCCTTAGGAGACTCTCCTGGATGCTTGCTTATGTAATTTTGCGGAGCCGTTCAAGTCTACCTTTACTAATGCCCCTTTGACAGCTCTTCATTGTTTGGACCTAAGGTAAAAGATACACTCACTAAGTCACGAGCAAGAGGAAAACGCTCTCTGCTGTGCTTAGGGAGTATGTTTTACCGTCCCCTCTAGACCATATCCTAAGGGTCAGAGAGTTGGTAAGATGTGGTTCAATAAGTCCCAGAGATTTTTCCCAGATGCACCGGGTGACTCCTCCTTCAGAGGCAGAGGAGGAGGAGCAAATGGTGAGCCCTAACTGAGGCAGGGGCAGGCCAGCGGTGATTCGTTTTGAGGCCGTTCCTATCAATGCTCCTGATGTGGGGCCCGGCTGTGTGTGCTTTTTCTGGGGAGCCAGTCAGGGAGTCGCATATCTTTGTATCCAAGCCTGACTAAACATCATCCAAGACAATGATGGAGGTACAAAAGAATAATCACCAGAGTTACTCCATGCCCTTTTCTCTTCACCCCATACTCCCAAGAAGGTCCCAGATGATCCACCCAATCCACAGGGGATCAAGCAACTGTAAGTGAAAAAAGTTGCTCACAAACAACAGAGTCATCAAGCCATCCCCTTAGACCAGATAGGCTCCGGACCTTACTCCAGATTCTTTTTAGTGCCAAAAATATACAGGGGACTGGAGGCCCATATTAGACCTCAGCAAGCTAAACAGATCCGTAAAGGGCCAAGATTCAGATGGTGACATTGCAGTCTATACTCCTTCTCTTAGGGAAAGACTTAATTGGATGTGCTCGCATAGACCCACTCCAAGATGCTTACTACCATACAAAAAACTGGACAGAGCATCGGTCCATCTACGCTTCCGGCTGGGAGCCAGTCATTACCAATTTCGTGCTCTGCTCTTTGGTCTCACCACAGCCCACAGGGTGTTCACCAAATGTATGGCGGTAGTGACAGCTCACCTGAGACGTTTAGGATTCCAAGTGTTTCCATTGCCTGGACGACGTGGCAATCACAACCACGCCTCCATCAGGTATCTACTCCTACAAACCAGAGATTTCACTATCCAGCTTTGTTCCCTGTTGGGGATTGCAATAAATTGGGAAAAGTCTGCCTTCGCCCTCTCAGTTTGTGACTTTTATAGGAGCAGAAATAGACACAGTCGCCATGTTAGCTCATCTTCCCGCAGAAAGAGCACAGAACCTCAAACAACAAATCCTCTGTCTACTCCCTCTACAGAAAGTCAAGGCAAAGACGGTGCTGAAACTCCAAGGAACCGTTATGTTAGTCTCTCTCGCCAGATTACACATGCAAATTCTTCAATGGCTTCTATTGTCCCAGTGGTCCTTTCAGCGTCTGCCTCTATCTCACCACATCTTCGTAACAGAGTTTTGCAAGAAGGATCTTCGTTGGTGGATCAAACCCGACCAACTCACAGCAGGCATCCCATTCCTTCCTCGCCAACCCGTTGCTACTGTGACCACAGATGCCTCCCGGAAAGGGTGGGGTGGGCATGATCTAGGCAGGACTGTCCAAGGCACATGGCAAGATCACAAGGCTCACCTGCATGTCAATGTCCTAGAGATTAGGGCAGTACTTCTAGCATTGCAAGCACTTCACGACTCACTCCCTCTAGGTACGATAGCAATCCAATCAGACAACATGTCAGTGGTATGACATCTCAACAAACAAGGTGGAACCAGATCATATCCCCTTTGCAGAGAGGCGATTCGTGTTTAGAAGTGGGCGATATCTTCCCAACACTTTCTGGTGGCAATGCACATCCCAGGGACAACCAATGTGATAGCCGACAAACTCAGCCAGGCAATCTTAATGCCTCACGAGTGGTCTCTGAATCAGGAAGTAGCAGAACAGATCTTCCGCAAATGGGGACGGCCTTGCTGCAGTCTCTTTGCCAGTCCGATCAACTACAAATGCAGCAGCTACTTTTCCCTTATCCCCACTCCGGGAGAGTCACTGAGTGACACACTTGTTCACGATTGGCCCCTGGGACTCCTTTTCCTCTCATATGCAAGGTGATTCAAAAAGCGAAGCTGTTAGGAAGCAAAATGATTCTCATCACTCCTTACTAGCCTCTTCAGATTTGGTTCCCCTTTCTTAGGCCTCATCTACTAGATGATCCATGGACTCTGGACCCAGTGCCAGACATCTTGACACACGTCAAGCTCCCTTCACCCCAGCCTCCACACCCTAAACTTGACAGCATGGCTGCTCCAATTCCATCCCTAGTCAGGCTTCATGACCTTTCACCTGATGTGGCCCAAATCCTCACATCTTCACATAAAGCTTCCTCCAGGAGGTTATACTCTAGCAAATGGAGAAGGTTTTTCTATCTGGGCTGAAGAAAGGAATGTAGATCCTTACAACTGCATCCATCCCAATGGTTTTAGAATTTTTGTCCGAACTTTTCCATCAGGGTTCTGCTGCTGCTACAATTAGAGTTCAAGTAGCAGCAATATCTAATTTTCATTTGGGTCTACGTGTCTAACCTGATGTCACAGATTGTGTAAAACTTTCCTTAAAAGGGCTACCTTGCTGAGACCCCCCTTTCAGGAACCGGTAGCTTCCTGGGATCTGAACTTTGCCTTGCCCAAGCTAACTTTAACACCCTTTGAGCCTCCCCATTCGTGTCCGCTGAAATTTCTGTCTTGGAAGACTGTTTCTAGTAGTCATCACATCAGCTAGACGAGTATCAGAGTTACAAGCACTGTCAATAAAGCCTCTTTACCTCATTTTCCAAAAAGACAGAGTTTCTGTTCATACAAATCCTTCCTTTATCCCTAAAGTTTGCTCTCAAAATAACCTGAACCAAAGTATAGAGTTACTGGTGTTTTTCCCTAACCATTCTAATGCAGCGGAATACACATTTCATCAATTGGATGTTCACAGGCAGTTTCACAGGACTAAGGATCTCAGAAAATCAGATCAATTGTTCATATCCTTCTCTGATTCTAGAATAGGTCTACCAATCTCTAAAGTGACCCTATCAAATTGGATTTTGAGCTGTATTTCCTTCATTTACGCCTTCAATGGAAAAACTCTACCATTTAGGATTAAGGCTCAATGTTAAGTTGTCAATCTCACCTTCATTCTTGCTGGATGGGTTCGGAGCCGATCCTCGGCTCTGACTCGGCACTTGCTAAGCTCGAGAGTCACTTTTACCAGCTCGAGGCAGCCCCATATCCCATGATGCAAGGCGGTAATTACCCAGATCTCGTTTGCCGCTTCGCTAATGAGGCCATCTTTTTTACCAGCTCCTGGTAAGTGATATTTTCTAGCTATTTGTCAGGTTTTTTAAGAACCAAAAACCCTTATTGTTGGTCCTTTAGTATTCTTTCTAACATCGGTGTATTTTCACTTAGCTCCATACCCTTTTTTGTCCTAGTTCTTTAGTTTAGTTTTTCGGGCCTTAGGCCTTTCCCACCCTCACAGTTCCTGTCAGGATTCCCTCAGGTGTGTGTGTGTGTGTGTTGTGTTACTACTTAATAACTACTTAATAACTAAATTGTTAGTTATTCTTAATATACTTTTAGTTGTTAGTGTCTTGGTTGGACTGATTGGTGTGTGTGAGAGTCTAAGCACCTAAATATGTCCAAAGATACTAGGGTCTCAGGTTTCAAGAAGTGTGACTCGTGCTGTCAGAAGATGTCTCTGACAGACGGTCACACTTCTTGTATTTATTGCCTGGGACCCCTTCACCTGCAGGACTCCTGTGCTAAATGTCATTCTTTCAGCCAGAGAGTCCTGCAGGAACGGAGAAATAAGTTGATCCTTAGGGGTCTACTTAAACCAGAGAGCTCCCCAGCTAAAGTCGGCTCCGGGAAGTCCTCTAAGCCACCCAAGACCCAGGCTTTGGTGTCCAAGTCTGTGGTCTTGGTATCGACTCCGTCCGGAGCGATCCTTCCTTATTGGAAGCTTCTGTGCCAGCGCCTATCGGCGCCGATACCTTGGCTTTGGCACTGGTATCGGCTCCGTCTGGAGCCGACACCCCAGCGTCGAAGCATGCCTCAGCTCCGGCTGGAGCCGAGATATCTTTGTCTCCTCTCGGAGCCGACAACTTGTCGGCTCCGCCCAGAGCCGAGCGCTCCTCTGCTCTGATGGCTCCTTCCAAGAAAAGGTCTAGATCTCCTTCTTTGGAATCTATTCACTCGGCTCCAGCATCCCCCTTGGTTTCGGAGCGGAGCCATCGGAGCCGATCATCAAGGTCTTCCAGGCTTTCAGACCACGATTTAGAGAGAGTGCTAAGTAGGCTATTAAAGTCACAGGCACTAGCCCAGATGCTCCATAGCCCGTCTCATCAGACGTCCGCTATTATACATCCCCCTGATATTCCCCCTTCGACTCTCCTACAGAGCTCGGAGCCGGAGACTATTGGTACCGTGACTGTTGCTGCGTTGGAGCCGATACCACACCTTTCGGCTCCGTCATCCTCGACTCCTATCTCCTCCTTGAGACCTTCCTTGGAGTGATCCGGGCGTCGGGCTTCCCTGGTTGGTTCCGAGGGGGCGAGTGGCATCGGACCCTTGTCCGACCCCGTTTTCCCTCTTGGAGCTTCGGCCTTGGTGAGCTCAGCCCCGACATCTGCTTCGGAGCCTTCCCTTTCGGTGGGGCCAGGGATCCCTGTTTCTTCGGAGCGGGATCTCTCGGCTCTCCCTGGGAGGGGAGCCTTCGAGGTGATGAGGAGTGTGCTAGCCCCAGAGCTTAGCCAGCAGTCGGTTCCTTTAGCTCCTTCCTCTACGGTGCCTGTAGATGCCTCTTCCCGTTCTCTTGCTCCCGGACCCAGAGATCCATCGCCCCAGGTCTCCCCATTGGGAAGAACTTCCTCTTCCAAGGTTTCTCCTGATCCTTCAGGTGAACCCCCGCGTAAGAGGACTTGCAAGAGGAAGCACTTAGACTCCCCTGAGTCTACAACCTCAGATACCAATTTAGATGAGTCGGAGGGGTCCCCAAGATCCCCCTCTGAGGATGTCTCCTTTTCAGACATCCTTGAGCTCCTGAAACAGAGGGGAAAATGGCCCTCCATTAACCCCTCCGAGGATGAATTGGTATACCTGGAGGCTTTTGGATCTCAACCCTCCACCTCCTGGGTGTCTCCGCCTTTCGACCCTCTTATGGAGGTCATAGCTCGAAAGGCGTGGGCATCTCCTGATTCGGTGGAACCAGTCCCTAGGAGACCTTCAAAATTTATTACGGCCCCCGCAGAAAAGCAGTTTCTTACTAAAGGTGTCCCGGTTGGTGGTGGCGGCTGCCACTAAGAAGGAACTTGCAGATCCTTCCGTACCAGTCCATCCTCCTAACAGAGTCCAGGACTATGGACAGGTATGGTAAGCTGATATTTTCCTCAGCAACCTTTGCTATGCATTCGCTGAATTATTTATGTCACTTCACCAGACTTCAAAGGGACATCCTGAAAGAATTAGGTGAAGTAGTACAGGATCCTTCAGCAGCAGGGGCTCAGGAAAAGATTGCTTCTCAGCTGGGAATCCTTAACTCCATAACCAACTCCTCCATGCGGCTCATTTCTTATGCAGCCGACGGGGCGAGTAGAGCTGCAGGCACAGGAGTGGCTCTTAGATGTCAGTCCTGGATGCGGCTCTGTAATTTTGCAGACCCTTTAAAGGCGTCCTTCACAAACTCTCCCTTTGATTGGTCAACTTTGTTTGGTCCTCAGGTGAAGGACACATTAACCAGGTGTGAGCAAGATGGTAAGACTCTTTCTGCCGTAGGAGTCCGTTTCTCCACTCCTTCTAGACCTTACCCCAAAGGTCAGAAGGGAGGGAAAATGTGGTTCCGGAAATCACAAGGAGTCACGCCTGACGCACGTGGTCAGTTTACCCCCAGAGGCAGAGGGGGGTAATAATAGACGCCGCCCTAGGGGCAGAGGGGGTCCGCAGAACCAGGGCTCCAGAGAGCCTCTCTCTGACAAGCCCTTCCAGCATCCCTGAGGTGTTGCCCTACTGCCCACCCTTGGAGGCAGTCGGGGGAAGATTGTCGCTGTACCCAGAAGCCTGGCTTTCCCTCTCTCAAGACAAATGGGTACAGTCGATCATATCCGAGGGTTACAAGATTCCCTTCGAGGAAAGCCCCTTCCCTCAAAAAGGTTCCCTTCCCAGATGTACCACCCGGTCTAAGGGAAATTGCAAGATTAGAGGTGTTAAAGCTTCTTAGAAAAAGAGCCATCCAGCCAGTACCAAAAGATCATTTAGAGTCCGGAATCTACTCAAGGTTCTTTTTGGTCCCCAAAAAGACGGGAGACTGGAGACCAATATTAGACCTCAGCAGACTAAACAAGTCTGTCAAAAAGACGAGATTTCAGATGGTCACACTTCAATCGATTTTGCCCTTTCTGGGCAAAGACAACTGGATGTGCTCTATAGACCTTCAGGATGCGTACTATCACATAAAAATCCACAGACGCTCCAGAAAGTTTCTCCGCTTTCGGCTGGGGACCAGTCATTTTCAATTCAGAGCCCTGCCCTTTGGTCTCACTACAGCCCCCAGAGTGTTCACCAAATGCATGGCAGTGGTCACGGCTCACCTGAGACGTCTAGGATTCCAGGTGTTTCCTTATCTCGACGACTGGCTCCTCTCAGCCACCACCAGGCATCAACTTATCCGAGCCAGAGACTACACCCTACGTCTCTGCAGTCAATTGGGAATTTCGGTAAACTTCAAAAAGTCCTCCTTATCGCCCTGCCAATCTATTACCTTTATAGGCGCAAATCTAGACACTACTCAGATGTCAGCAAACTTAACAAGTCAGAGAATCCTAGATATCCAAAATCACGTTCAGTTCATCCTTGCCAGCAAAAAAGTACAAGCCAGGCTGGTTTTGAAAGTGTTGGGCCTCATGGCCGCTGCCATCACACTTTTTCCTCTGGCCCGTTTTTACATGCGTCTTCTACAATGGATGTTGTTCACACAATGGTCCTTCCAGCAGCTTCCCATGCATCAAAAGATCCTAGTGACACAGACCTGCAAGAACCATCTATCCTGGTGGATTTCTTCTCCTCTATTCCATCAGGACAGACCATTTGTTCCCCCGGCCCCGGTAGCCACGGTCACTTCGGATGCCTCCCTGATCGGGTGGGGGGGGCATTATCCGGGCAGGATGGTTCATGGCACGTGGCAACCGTTCGAATACCACCTGCACATAAATGTCCTAGAGATGAGAGCAGTGCTTTTAACGTTGCAAGCCCTCAACGACTTTCTTCCCTCAGGAACTATTGCAGTACACACGGACAACATGTCTGTGGTGTGGTACATCAACAAGCATGGCGGAACCAAGTCCTATCCCTTGTGTCGAGAGGCTCTCAGACTTTGGCAATGGGCGATCTCCTCTCATCGGTTTCTGGTAGCAACGCATATCCCTGGGAAAACCAACATAATAGCGGACAGATTGAGCAGAGCTATACTCATGCCTCACGAGTGGTCTCTCAAGCAATCCATAGTGGAAGAGATTTTTCAGAAGTGGGGCCGCCCATGCTGCGATCTTTTTGCTACTCCTCAAAACAGCAAATGCCCAGACTTGTTTTCTCTCTTCCCACTTCTGGGCCATCCCCCCAGAGACGCTGTTACCCAAGATTGGCCCCAGAGACTCCTTTACGCTTTTCCCCCCTTTCCATTGATTCCACAGGTACTCCAGAAAGCTTCCGTTTTGAGAGCCAAAATGATTCTCATTGCCCCTTACTGGTCTCGACAAATTTGCTTCCCGTTCCTTCATCGCCATCTCTTGGTGCAGCCTTGGCATCTGGACCCAGTGCCAGATCTTCTGACCCACCAGTCGGGTCAGCTGCACCGGTCCGTTCCTTCACTCAACCTCACAGCTTGGTTGCTCCACTTCCTTCCTTAGCCAGGCTTCCTATGATCTCTAACCCCGTTAGAGACATCATAGTAGCTTCTCTTAAGTCCTCTACCAGGAGGATTTACTCTAGTAAGTGGAAACGCTTCTCCCTCTGGGCGAAAGATAAGAACATAGATCCCTTTACTGCCCCGGTTCAGTCAGTCTTGGATTTTCTAGCGGAAAATTTTCACTCAGGTTCTTCCTCTTCACAGTCAAAGTTCAGTTGGCAGCAATCTCCAACTTTCATGTTGGGTTTGCAGACCACAACATTATGTCCCACAAGCTTTGTAAAGCTTTTCTTAAAGGAGTATTCCTCCTAAAGCCCCCTGTTAGGGATCCTCCACCGCAGTGGGACCTAAATTTAGTGCTGGCATCCTTGATACTTCCCCCTTTCGAACCGGCTGCTTCATGTTCATTGAAGTTTCTTTCTTGGAAGACACTCTTTCTTGTCGCCATTACCTCGGCTAGAAGAGTGTCGGAACTTCATGCCCTATCTGTTCGTCCCCCTTATTTGGTCTTCCACAAGGACAGAGTATCCTTGAGAACCAATCCATCCTTCTTGCCCAAGGTTGCTTCTAAGACAAATTTTAAACGAATCCATTGATCTTCCTGTATTTTTTCCAAATTATTCTAACAGGGCGGAACAAAAATTGCATTACCTTGATGTTCACCGCCAACTTAGATATTACTTGGACAGAACAAAGCAATTTAGGAAATCTGATCAACTCTTCCTTTCTTATGCTGCAAATAAAAAAGGTCTCCCTGTTTCTGAAGTGACCTTATCCAGATGGCTATCTTCCACCATTTCTGACATTTATCAACTTAGGGGCAAACAACTCAGCTCAAAACCTAAAGCACATTCCACAAGAGACCTAGCCACTTCTACAGCTTTTCAGGCTAGGCTGCCCTTGGATACTATTTGTGCAGCAGCCACTTGGGCCACTCCTCATACCTTTGTTTCTCATTACAAATTGGATTTGGCCTCCAGGGATAGGGCAAGCTTTGGTTCCACAGTTCTCAAGAGTCTGTTCCATTGAGCCACCCAGGATAGAGGTGCTAGGGACACGGTCCCATCCAGCAAGAATGAAGGCGAGATTGACAACTTAACATTTAGAAGTTATGTACCTACCATAACGTTCCATGTTAGTTGTCTTCTCTCGCCTCCCTCCCTCCTGTCCCCCTTGCCTGGACAGACCTTGATCTCCTCTTCCTCTGGAAGATTCTTCTTCCTTGGACACCAGTTAGTTGGCCTTGATTACCTGGTTTCCCTTTACAGTCTTTTAGGCTAGTTGTTCCTCTTTCCTTAGTGGAAAGTTTTTTGTGGTAGGCAGTTTTTTCTCTAGATACCAAACGAGATCTGGGTAATTACCGCCTTGCATCATGGGATATGGGGCTGCCTCGAGCTGGTAAAAGTGACTCTCGAGCTTAGCAAGTGCCGAGTCGGAGCCGAGGATCGGCTCCGAACCCATCCAGCAAGAAAGAAGGCGAGAGAAGACAACTAACATGGAACGTTATGGTAGGTACATAACTTCTAATTCTGCCCGATCCCAGACTACATCTGCTGCCTTCCATGGCAGAGTTCCATTTGACAATATTTGTGCAGCAGTAACCTGTGCTACCCCTCATACCTTTATTACTCATTATAAATTGGACCTTACCTCTAGGGGTAGAGCCTCCTTTGGTTCCAGGGTAATCAGGAGTATTTTTCCATGAGCCACCCAAGAATAAGGTGCTAGGGATGCTGTCCCATATGTAAGAATGAAGGCGAGATAGGACTACAGAACATAAAGAAGTTATGTACTCACCATAACGTTCCATGTTTGTAGTCCATCTCACCCTTCATTCTTATGAACCCACCCACCTACCCCCATCCTGGAAGTATCTGGAGACAGGATAGTATTACCTTAATAGGGTGGAGACCTTTCATTATTGTTGTTCTTTCTGGATAACCTTAGTTCTGTCTTTCTATAGTTTAGCAGCAAACAAGATACTGGTGCACTATGGGATACCTACCTAGCCACGAGCCAGCTAAGAGACTTTGAGCTTTGTAATAGGCCGAGTTGGAGCCAAAGATCGGCTCTGAACCCATATGTAAGAATGAAGGGTGAGATGGACTACAAACATGGAACGTTATGGTGAGTACATAACTTCTTTTTTTTTTTTTTTTTTTTTTTCCATTATTTCATCCATCTTTGGGGATTTCCTCAAGCCAATATTTTTTGTCTCCTCACTGAACAATCAACTGGCAAAATTCTGCTCTAGGATTCCATTCAAGAAGACCAATGCCTTTTCTTTTCCTTGGACAGAAATGTTCTTGTATGCTTTTCCACACTTTCCACTGATATCCAGAACATTTTTGAAGATTCATACAGAATCCCCAAATATCATTAAGGTGACTCCCATCTGGCCCAGGTAATGGTGGTTTTCCCTTCATTTGGAATTGGTCAGGGGTAATAACCATCAAGCTTCCTTACAGACTGGATCTACTCCCACAAGGGCCATGGGCGCTGGAACCATAGAGTGAGGGGGGGAGGGGTGCCCCCCCCCCCCACACACACACACGCTTTTGCAGCACTTGCAGCAGTTCCAGCCAACTCTTTGTTTTTAAGTATTTGCGGCTCACGCATTTCCGGTTCAAATGTGAGCCGGGAGATTTGGTGCAATGGAATGAAGTACAGAGTAAGGAAAAGTGAGTGATGCGAGCGTGTGTGTGTGTGTGTGTGTGTGTGTGTGTGTGTGTGTGTGTGTGTGTGTGTGTGTGTGTGTGTAAAATCTGTCTTACTTTTCTATAAAATAGATTGCTATGCCTAAATTGTATTTGTTTTTTTGTAGGTATGTAACCATGTACTATCAAAATGATGTAACAATTATTTTTTATTTCTTCTTTGTAGCCTTGTACTACCCGTTTTTGTAACCTTGATGTACTATGTTACCCAAGATGAGCAGTCAATTAGGTCAGCCTGAATCAGTGTTCTAATCTGGTTAAAAAAAAAAAAGAGAGATGACATAACAAGATAAAAAAAAGTTTCGATGACAACTATATCCAAAAAAGATTTGAACCAGACTAGATTAGACTGAAGAAGTTAAACCATCTTCACCTAAAGAAAAAAGGTTGTAGGGGGAGGGGACTTCTGCAGCTTGTTTTAGAAGAGATGGTTTGAAGGAAAATTATTAATTATGTACTCAATGAACAATGTATACTAAATATTTTCAAAAATGCTTCAGTCTTCCCTTTTGTTTTCTTGGCCATTAAGATAACACACAAAAAATGTAAATGTTGATGTAAAAGAGGGTTTTCATTTAGCAAAGTTTAAGTACCAGAAAGGAAGCAGAATAAAAATGACAAACAAAATGCTGGAAACAAGAGGAAAGATAATTTGGGTAATGAATTACTGGACCTGATTTCATTTAAAGTGTTGAAGCCAACATGCTTACTTTATAGGAGGATATAAATCCACCTGTGTGAGCTAGAGTCAATCTCAGTAGCTGCAAATAGTAAAAGCATTAATGTTTTAACTGTTTTAATTATACAGAACGTTTGCATTGCCGCTGTGGCATTGAGCTGTGTCCCCTTGGTTGTGCACTTTCACATGTCTCTGAGAATTATAATGTTCTTATTATATTGGAGACTAGTTTTAATTTGCTTGTCATGTTTGGAATAGAGTGCATTCAGTTATACACATGGCTAGGAATATGGTGGCCATCTAATTACATGTCTGCTGAGATAACAATCGTACTATAGCAAACAACCAGTACTAAATATTGGAAATAAATAAAAATGAAAAGAAATAAAAGACCTGAATGGATTGGTTCATTTGGGTCACTTTTCTGAAATATATTACTAATTCAAAGTAATAATGATGAAAAGTGACAGTTTCTATTTCTCCGATCTCTTAGACTCTTTTTGCTACTTAGTCTTAGGAGAGGGAAAAACATGCATTTATTAGCACTTATTTGTATTTATCTTGTTTTAACTTATATTTATCTAATGTATATAAAGAGTGGCAGTACTGGTAACTATGGAAATGGTACAAAATGTGGGAACTATACATAGACATATAGATATTTGAGAACTACAGCTTCGGCATCAGTAAGACTTTATGAGAGCTTAAGATACTGCTGTAATATGCAAAACTACATAACATAATATATGACAACTAGCTGAAATGTATGATTACCTGTGGCCTGAATCTTATAATATGGTAAATGGTGAATAACACCTCAGTGGTAATGTAAGTAAATGCAGATGGCTAATGTATGTGCCATGTATGCAATTTAGCTAAGCCTTACAACATGGGTCCTTAGGAGTTATACACGTCTACTTTGCCAGTACCAACTCACCAGGGCTTTTAGCCATCAATCAGTATTTTCAAGAGGGCCAGATCAGTCATACCAGGGTGAATTTATGAACATCAATCCAGTTGTCCAGCTCCTTTTTAAAGGCAGACTCCCAATTGTGGAACAAAGCTTTTCTGTATTACTGGCCACAAAAATATTGATTGTGACTATATCTAGATATGTTGTTTTCCCCCTTTACAATGCTGTCATTAGGTCAATCATTTTGTATAATGCCTACTTTGGCATGCATCTATCTGTCCAGCCCCATACAACAATTTGAATACCTTCAAGAGAGGATACTTTAAAAGGATACAAGTTCTAAGCATTAGGTGCTTGCACATGAGCCACCACAAAGATTTGTTACTATGCTCAGAGGTGACATGTCTAGATGGACCTTTTGAACATCAACAGCATCAAAAATATCAAAAATCATGTCTAAACTGAATGTTGTGGAGATCGGATATAAGAGACAGATATACCCCTGTTCCTACCCAAACTCCAGAACAAACTACAAAGCTCATCCAAACATATTCAAATGCAACTTGGATTTAAGGATGGGCAATAGAAAACTCTCTACTGCCGGGATTGCCTCTCATGCCACTAATGGATGAGGCAGTTCTAAATGCTGCATCCTTATATGGGACCTAACCTCTTATGATGATCATCAATGTTCTTAAATCTCCCACGTGCTGCAGTCATAACCTGTGGGGTAGTCACTGTCCTCGGTCGGCCGAATATTACCAAGTCGTTGAGCTGAGGCGTCATAAGCTGGCTCAGAACTGGCGTCAGTAGGCAGTAGTATAGCGCGACGGCAGCCATATCCAGTCTTTCTTGCCGCAGCATTTGCAGTGCCGTTCAGTCCCTGAAATTTTCGTTTTTAGAGGTTTCAGACGAAGACCAAGTTGAACAAAGTACCCCCGTTGGGGAATTTGTTGTTTTTTTGCCTCAGTTAGTTAATCCGGAGAAAAAGAAAATAAATTTAATTGTATTTCTTGTGGGAAACCGAGGGACTATCCTACTATCCCATTCCTTCTGTGGTCCTTGCTTGGGGCCTGAGCCGCGAGCGTGAGGCCGGGTGTCGCTTTAACGCTGGAATTTAATAAGCGCACCATTAACGAATTAGACTGTGCTAGGCTTGTTTTCGGTAGCGGTGTAACTACACAGCTTGCCGATCCTCCCGGCGCCGCTAGCGAAAAAAGCGAAAGATAAATCGTTAAAGTCTAAACAGGATGGGTGATCCGTTCTTGGACGCTATATTCTATAAACTCACGGTTGAATCTGTGGACCAGCCGAGGTCTCGGCTGAATCATTAATTTTGAACCTTTGTTCTCAGGAATTGGCCTCTCAGGGTTAGGTCAGGCCGAGGCTTCTCAAGTTTCTGTAGTACAATCATTACAACTTCTGTCACTACCTTCTACTTCTGTCACTAAACCTGTCACTAAAGCTAGACCTGAAAGTGCTTTCTGGTACAGGCATCAGCCCTAGTTCTATGTTGCTCTGTTGAAAAAAAACATATGTTAAATAATTATCTAATGTCAGGCTGACTGCAAGGAAAGTCCCTTCAAACCTTGGGGTTCATGGCATCTTACATTCTGGTACTTCCCAATGCCAAACTGCATATGAGGAACTCAAAATGGTATGGTAAAAGTGTATGGACTCAACACTACCGATTTGGACACTGTCATTCAGATGTGGTGGAAATTCCAGAAGGAATTCTTGTGAATGTCACCTAAACAAACCCATTCTTACCCTCTTTGCAGACAAGCTATGATTTTTGTGGGGACTGCTCTGAGTTTGCATCACTCTTCAAGCAGGTTTCTGCCAGAGACACAGAACTCCTTGCTTGAATGTTTGAGCAGACAAATTGTAGATCCCCACGGTGTGGAAGTGGATCTCATGTTCCAACAGTTGACAGTGGCAGGGAACTCAGACATATGTTTCTAAGCAAAGTATTTCTAAGTGGATTGGCCATTATATTGCTTTTTTGTTATTCTCTCATGGAAAGGATAATTCCTGCTGGATCAGACCTCATTCACTAGGGCTACATACATCTACTGCCTTTTTAAGGGACTTACCCACAGGTTATGACTGCAGCAATGTGGATCCTCGAACATCTACATTTATGGTAGGTACAAAACTATACTTTCTTTATAGGGGGGCTATACTAATATCAGCCAGCCAAAGCCATGGGAAGACAAATCAGAAAATGTTAATTCAGGATCAAGCACCTACTCGATCACCCTCTGAGGTATCCTTTGGTGATATCCTTGAAATCCTTAAACAGAGATGTGACTGGCAGCCCTCCAACCGACCTTTGAAGAGTCTGTGTTCCTGCAGGCCTTTCGTGCCTGACCCCCTACCTCTTGGGTTACTCCACCTGCCGACGAACTTGTCCGGCTCATCGTACAGCAGGCATGGAAGGCTCCTGACATAGTTGAGGCCATTACCCGGAGGCCAGATAAAATGTTGTCCCCTCCAGCCAGTTATCCCCATTGGTCCAAAGGTCTTCCTGTATATGCTTTGGTGGTGGCAGCCGCAACTAAAATGGACCTGGCGAATGAAGAAAGCCAGACTGTCCATCCGCCAACAGAGAGTCCCGGGCTCTGGACAGAATAGGGAAGCGTACTTTTTCATCAGCGACCTTTGCAGTCAGGTCCCTGAACTATGTGGCACATTTTACCAGGCTTCAGAGAGACTTAATTTCTGAGCTGTCTGAAACTTTGGCTGGTGCTGTGTCTGATGAGGTCCGTGACAAAGTGTCCTCTCAGCTAGCTACCATCGAATCGATATCTAACTCCTCCATGCGCCTGATATCTCACGCATCAGAAGGAGCAGCTAGAGCAGCGGGTTCAGGCATTGTTTTGAGGCGACATGCCTGGATGCGCTTGTGTAATTTTGCGGAACCCTTCAAGGCTTCCTTTCTCAGCGCTCCCATCGAAGCCTCGTTGTTCGGACCCAAGGTTAAAAGTACACTGGCCAGATGTGAGCAGGACGGTAAGACCCTTTCTGCTGTGGGTGTCCATTATTCTTCTCCTCAATGAGCTTTCTCCAGAAACAGAAGAGTGGGAAGATATGGCACAAAAAGTCTCAAGGTTCTTCCCATGACACACAGGCTGAGTTCTCCCCTAGAGGTTGAGTGGGAAACTCTCAGGAAAGACGCCCCTTTTGGGGCAGAAGGGGTCTGCGTAACCAGGGCTCCAGGGATTCTTTCCCTGGCCAATCCTACCAGCGCTCCTGAAGAGCGGCCCAACTGCCTTCCTCTGGAAGTGATTGGGAGTAGTTTCTCTTTGTACCCTTCTGCCTGGCTAACCATTACCACCAATTCTTGGGTACAAAGGATAATAACCAGAGGTTATCATATCCCCTTCGATCTTTGACCCGTTCCCTCAACAAGCTTACCCGATGTTCCACCCAGCCAAAGGAAGAAGCAGCGTTAGAGATTTCAAAGCTGCTAAGAAAGAGTCATCCAAATAGTCCCTACAGACCAGATAGGATCCGGATTCTACTCAAGACAATTTTTGGTGCCAAAGAAAACCGGGAACTAGAGACCAGTTTTGGATCTCAGTGTATTGAACAAGTTTGTAAAAGTGCAGAAATTCCGGATGGTCAGAATACAGTCTATCCTTCCGCTTTTGGAAAAAGACGATTGGATGTGCTCGATAGATCTTCAAGATGCGTACTACCACATAAAAGTGGACAGACCATCAAGAAGATTCCTTCGCTTCCGTGCAGGAGCCAGTCATTACCAGTTCAGAGTACTGCCCTTCAGACTCTCTACAGCCCCCAGAGTTTTCACAAAGTGCATGACATTCATCACAGCTCACTTGCAACTACAAGGATTCCAGGTGTTTCCATACCTAGACGACTGGCTCATCTCTGCCCCAACCAGACATCTATTGGAAGAAGCCCTGGCATACTCTCTCCTCACTGCAGAAAGGCTAGGCATAACCATAAATTGGCAAAAATCTAATCTCACCCCTTCTCAGTCCACAGAATTCATAGGGGTCATCTTGAATACAAAGAATTGCAGAGCATCCATTCCAGAGCACAGAATTCTAAGGATAAAGCAGCAACTGATTCCAGTCCTTTCAAGGGAGAAATCCACAACTCATTCTGTTCTCCAGTTGTTGGGTTCTATGGCAGCCTCCATTATGATTGTCCCCCTGGCCAGGTTTCACATGAGGCTTCTACAATGGCTACTGCTCACGCAATGGTATCCCTTTCAGTACCCTCTTTCAGTCAAGATTCGGGCAACTCACAGGTGCAAACAATATCTAAATTGGTGGATGGCGCACAGTCAGTCACAGTGGGTCTCACCCCTTCTCCCCCCAACAGCCTAAGCCTACAGTAACTACGGATGCCTCCCTGATGGGGTGGGGGGGCTATTTCAGGGACAGATAGTCCAAGGTACTTGGTCCGAAATGGAGGCCCTTCTGCATATAAATATTCTGGAGATGAGGGCGGTGCTTCTGGCGTTGCGAGCATTCATCCCCTGCTGCCGTCTGGGACTATTGCGATACAATCGGACAACATGGCAGTGGTCTGATACATCTACAAACAAGGTGGAACCAAATCTTACCCACTCTGTCAAGAGACCAAGAGGATATGGCAATTGGCAATGGCTACCAACCGCTTTCTTCTTGCAATGGACATTCCCGGGAGTTCCAACGTGATAGCAGACAGACTCAGCAGGTGTATTCTACAACCTCATGAGTGGTCCCTGAATCCCTTGATAGCGGCAGAGATTTTCAACCGCTGGGGTGTTCCTTGCTGCGACCTCTTTGCATCCCCAACCGACTACAAATACAGCAACTATTTTTCCCTGATTCACCCTCCGGGACAGTCACCCAGGGACGGTCTAGTCCACGATTGGCCCTCTGGTCTGCTTTATGCATTTCCACCTCTCCCCCTCATTCCCCAGTTTCTGAAGAAAGCCCAACGGTTGAAGAGCAGAGTAATCCTCATAGCACAATATTGACCTTGTCAGATTTGGTTTCCCTTCCTTTGGCCTCACCTGCTAGATCAACTGTGGATTCTCCATCCAACCCCGGGGTTGATCTCCCATCCGAAGAATCTGATTCACCCCAATCTGAACTGCCTGAAGCTCACAGCTTGGCTCCTTCAATTCCTTTGATTGCCAGGCAGAATGATCTTTCTTTGCTAGTACGTGACATTCGTATTTCATCTCATAAATCTTCCACCAGAATTACATATCTCAGCAAGTGAAAAAGATTTACTTTTTGGCTGAAAGAAAAACAAGTAGATCCTTTTTCAGCATCAGTGTTGATGGTACTGGAATATCTGTCTACCCTATTTCAGTCCAGTCTATCTGCCACTACCATTAGAGTTCATTTGGCTGCAATATCTACTTTTCATGACTGTGTCCAAGACTCTTCTCTTGTGTCACACAAGTTATGCAAGACCTTCATAAAAGACGTGAATCATCTAAGACCTCCTTTTAGAGAACCTACTCAACCGTGGGACCTGTCATTAGCCCTACAAGCTTTGACAATGCCACCTTTCGAACCAGCTTCTTCTTGCAACCTCAAATATTTGTCATGGAAAACCTTGTTTTTGGTCGCCATTACTTCTGCCAGACGTATCTCTGAGCTTCAATCCTTATGCATCAAGAGTCCTTATTTGATTTTTCATAGAGAGAGAGTATCATTAGAACTAATCCTTTCTTTCTGCCAAAAGTGATCTCTGAAATGTCCATTAATCAAACCATTGAATTGCCAGTTTTTTTCCCCAATCATTCAAACAGCGGAGAATATTGCCTACATACCCTAGATATTCACAGGCAAATTCGCTTCTACTTGAACAGGACTAAGGCTTCTCGTAAATCAAACCAGTTATTTTTGGCCTATTCTGGACCTAGATTAGGATGTGCTGTTGCTAAGGTCACATTGGCTAAATGGTTAAAAGATTGCGTGACCTTCATTTATAGACAACATAATATTCCATTACCTACTACCATAAAGGCTCATTCTACAAGGTCGGTGGCAGCTTCTGCTGCCTTCCATGCCAGAGCCTCTTTACATGACATTTGTGCAGCTGCAACTTGGGTGGCTACTCATACCTTCATCAATCATTACAAATTGGATTTGGCCTCCAGGGGAAGAGCTTCTTTTGGTTCTATGGTGCTCAGGAATGTCCTTCCATGAGAGCCTCCCAGGAATAAAGGTAGCTGGGGACTCTGTCCCACATGTAAGGAATGAACCAGGATTAACAATATCAGCTAAAGAAGTTATGTCTTACCATAATGTTCCATCTGTATTGTTGATCCTCGTTCAGTCATTACAACCTTCCCTCCTTCCCCCTCCTGTGGCTTCTAGTGGATCTCACCATCTGGTTCTGTTAGGTCATTTGACCAGAGCTAGCCTCTACCTTATTTTGACTTGCAAACTCAATCTGAGGTAACAGGGAGAGGGGGATTCTGGTTAAGAGTTTTAGATCGAGAGTTTGTAGCCGACACGAGCTTGGAAGATGGCCGGCTCGGTTCCGAGGTCGGAACCAATACCCACACATAATGACTGAACAAGGATCAACAATACAGATGGAATGTTATGGTAAGACATAACTTCTTTTTACGGACTATTCTTGTCTTTAGTAGGTGCACAAGCTGTAACATGTCCATTGGTGTGGAAAACCTTAATTTTAGGTTAGGTAACGCCTGTGGTTGCAGCTGTAGATTTGGAACAACTCTGTCAGGAGGGTTAAACTTCATTATTTGAAAATGTACTTAGTTGCGTGTGTGTATTTTTTTTTTAGTTAAGTTGTGTGTGTTTTTTCTTTATTTTGTTTTAAGGGTTTGTATTAAAATAAAAGTCTTATAAAATGTGATATAGGTTCAAATGGAGATGACAAGAAACAGTAGAATAAAAGATCAATCTGTCAAACCTTAGTGGGTACATGCAACAAACACTGGATTTAAACAAAAAAGCTGTATAATAGAATAGGTGGGAGTAATAACTTCTTATCATAAAGGGCTACACTGTCTCTTATTTTAGAACATGACTGGCTTCACTGTTATAAACAAAAAGGTGGAAGTATTGAATTATATTAAGAAATTCAGAGTACAAATACAAATGCTACAAGAAAAGAAGTGAACATATGAATTTGATAAAGGATTTCAGTATGGATATTCAGCAAAATATAAGAGACAAAGGAAGATGGGAGTACTTAACATTAATTACTACATGAGCTCCAATATTGATGGAAGAAAAAAACATAATGGTAGATTTATGGTAGTAAGAGACTACTGGTAAGGGAAGGGAGTTATGTTGACATGTATTATATTCCAACTAAAATTGTTGTTGTGGAGCTTAAGAAGAATTTGATAGAGAAAATCAGCTTTTAGCTGGGAATATTACTTATAGGTGGGGACCGGAACATTATTTGCAACACAGCATGTATCTGGGGGTCCTAAAAGGGAAATTATAATGAGCGAGAATAGATTTCTGAAAGAAATTATGAAAGGTATTTGGCATGGAAAATGTGAATTCAGTAGTACGATCTCTAAGAGAATTTACATATTAATCCCCAAGCTACAATAACTGGGCAACACAAGACATAAATATTTCACAGGAACATCTGCCTTTAACTGAAAGCTTCAACACACATCCAATAACTCTTTCAGATCATGTACTAATAATTACTAAGATAAAAATGCAGGGTAATGCAGTAAAAATGAAACACTGGTGCTTTCCCACCTACCTGTTAAAAAGAGAGGAATATAAGGAATGGTTAGTGGAAATTATTCAAGAGTTATTAGGGAAGATAGAAAATTCTTCAGAAGCTATAAGTAAGTGTAATAAAATGAAAGTGGAGTTCAAATAGATGGTAGAAATAAAAGAAAGAGAGAGGGAGTTAACAAGTAACAGGAATTAGTAGTGGGGTTGGCAAAGGTTCAAGTATTGCAGAATAAGAGGAATCTGTCAGAACAAGAGGAGGCACAACTGCAGAGTGCTAGAGAGAAAATAAGGCCGTATCTTGATAATAGGCACAAGTTTAGAAATATCGCTGGTAAGTAAATGTTTTATGATAACTCCAGAGCACAAAAACATTTAGCACAATGACTTAGGCAACAGAAAGTAGAAAGGGTTGTTGCCAAACTCAGGGAGCCTATAACAAGAAAAATAACCAGAGATCCTGCAGAGCTATTTGAAATATTTCAGAAATTTTATGAAAATTTGTACAAACCAGAGAACTGTGGAAGAAGTGAGCACAACTGGAAATATTTATGGAAGACATACATACTCAAAGGTTAGAGGTCGATGAGGTTCAGCATTTAACAGTTAAAATAGGAGAGGAGATACAAAATGGTGATGTATATTTAATCTGCAGGAAAGTCTCCAGGAAAAGATGGTACTCCTTTGGAAGTTTGGAAGGTAGAAGAGAAGAAAGTGATAAAGATCTGGAAGGTTGTTTTTTTTTTTTATTTTAAAAGGAAGGGAAGCGCCAACATCCTAGAAGAACACTCTCTTGGCTGTAATACCTAAAGACAGCAAAGATCCATCAGAGCCAGCTGTCATGTAGGCCCATTTCAGTTTTAAACCATGATTATAAAGTGTTCGTGTCTAATAACTAAAAGATTGGCAAATGTATTGTCAGAATTGATAGATATAGACCAGTGTGTTTTTTTGTGGAGGGGAAACAAACATTTGACAGCATTAATAGAGCAGTGATGATCCAGAGGGAAGCAGTGTAAGAAAATACCACTGTTGTTGGTGGATCTTGATGGAAAGAAAGTAGTTGACAAAGTGAGCTGGGATTTTGAATATGTAAATGGAAGCATTTTGATTTCCTGTTACAACAATAAGGTTAATTAGGAGGATATATGAGGTTGTCAGAAGCAGAAATTAAAGTGTGAGGGTTCCTGTCTTGACAAGTTCTTTCGGAACAGAGGAACCAGACAGGGCTGTCCTCTTCTTTATTTGCTTTATATTTAAAGTCATTTGCAATGAAAATAAGGGACCCAGAAATTAAAGAATATAATGGTATGGTAATCAAGAAAAGTTGGCGTTTTTGCAAACAATATTATTTTATATGAGATAAAAACAGAAAAGCACATATTTCAGTGTTGTGGAACATTGAGACAGTTTTCAAGTCTTTCGGAATATAAAATTAAATAATGTAAAACAACGGCCGTATCTGTATACTATTTACCCACACATTAATTGGTTAAGCAATTCCCATATTTTTGGGGCACAGTGAAATGAAGTATTTAGGAGTATGGATTAAAAAGGATTGTTATGGCATGTAAAAGAGACTAAAATGTAATATAAAACTGAGAAACTGGAAGCTGCTGTTTATGGATATGAATAGCAAAGATACAAGCAATGAAAATGTTTTTACTCTCCCTTTAGTTTTGTATGCAACTCAGGCATATTTTTATCAACCAGCGAAGAAGCTGTGGACAATAATTAGTAAAGAATTAAAGGCATTTATCTGGAAGGGGAAGAGAGCAGGGGTCATGTGGGATAAGTTGATATTTACAATAGAACAAGGTGGATTTGTATTACCTGATATGAAGGGATAGTTTAGACTTAGAGTTAAAGCTCATGTACGAGAGAGAGAGAGATCCTGGCTGCATATCCTTAAGGAAAATAGCAACAGGCATGCAGAATCTTAGAGGGGGAGTGTATAAATATTTGGGAATTGATGAAGGATCAGCAATAAAACATGAACAAATGTAAATAAAACTTAGTAAGGAATACTGTGGAAGAATTAAATTAATCATGAAAACAGCATTGACATCTAGGAACAAAATCCAAGCTATAAACCAATTTGCTCTTCCTGTCCTAACTTAGTTTTAGAGTGATTGACTGGCCCCAAAACGTGTTGGATAGATTAGATAGTAAAACAAAGAAAGATGTTTCATGTTCACCAAATGATTTATAAACATCAGTGCTTACCAAGATTATATATTCCCTGTTCCAAAGGAGGGATGAGTCTCCTTAATTACATGTGTAGATCTGCAATCACTGGATTTCACACACATCTGCTGACCACACAAGACCGAAACATAGTGAAAGTTTTGAAACATGAGGAGAATAAATCTAAGATGACTTCTCTGCTTATTCTAGCAGAAGCATATTGGTGTCAAGCAGGAATGGAAATCAAACCAGAAGTAGATAAAAATCAGGCAGCAACTGAATCTGCCAAAAAACAAAAAAGAATATAAGGTGAATGACCAGATGAGAAGGCAAGAAATGTGGAAAATGCATAAATATAGTTGCAAGTTTTGAAAACTACTGGAAGAAGCGCGTGTTGATAGGAACAAATGCAGGAATGGTTAAGGAGAGGCGAATTCAAACCAAGAGATGAAAGGTTAATGCTAGCTATGCAAGATAGTGGGCTATAGATACACTCTGGTTTACAAACTCCATTGAACATATGGGAGAAACATATAAATCTAGGTTTTGTAAAACCAAATTGGAAACAGTCGCACACCTCGTTGGTGGGTGTGACATACTAATGGCAAAAGGACACTATACTGAACGGCATGTTAATGTGGCAAGACTGTTGCACTGGGGATTGTGCAAACCTTATGGTATTGAAGTGTCTGAAAAACACTGGAAACATAAGCCACAAAGCATCATATAAAAAATTTTTACACACACATGGGATCATCCATTACCAGTTTCAAAAGATATATGCTATAAAACAGGATATAGTTGTCCACAAAAAAAAAGACAAATAGTATTGATATCATTAAAACCACACAGTGACTACAGTGTCTGCGTGCAGAAAAGACACAAAGTCAAAAAAAAATAAGCAGGTAAGAGCGAAGCCGAGGGAATGGGAAGAAGAGAAAGAAAGAGTTCCAGACAGTTAGGTAAGTAGTAAGAAAAAAAAAAATTATAAAATCTAAAATAATCTTTAAAATCTGTTACCAATCATAGTAACCCAAGAATCGTTAGGGAGGGAACTGACACTGGAGGCACACTGAGGGGGCTAACATCAACATCTGAAACAGTGAACTTTAATCATAATTTGACTTAGAATATAACTTAATCATAATCATTCCTGTTAGAAAGATAAAGGATTCCATTTGCCAAATTAAATTATATTATAAAAAGATTTAAAGAATTGAGAAAATTATATTCATAAAGTGCAGAAAGAGAGACTGAGAAGAGAGGAACATGAGAATCAGAGAGAGAACAGCTTAGAAGGAAATGGAATAAATAGTCAAAGAAAAAAAATAAAGGGGAAAAAAACTATAAGGGCCAAAAAAAAAGGTCCAAAGGGAAGAGAGGGTTTAGAAAAGAGAGTGAGGAGGGGGAGATAGATCAGAGATGTAGGAGGCCAAGAGTTAGAGAAGGTTAGAAATATGGGTAAATGAAATTCTAAGTGATAGACCTGCTCTGGTAGACTTTTTAGATGAATCTAGACCAGAAGCCCTTGTTAAAAAGGAATAATTAAGACATAAAATACTGTACGATAATTACAGGAATCGATCAAAGGAGGTTAGAAAAGATTGAGAAGAGAGACTGAATAAGCAATTCATAAGGAAACAATGGGTGGACATATGTATGACTCACAAATATGCAAAGAAAGAAGAAGATTTAAGATTTTTTAGCTCAATGTGCTTCATGTATTTTGTACCCAAAGCAGACTTCAAATGATTTTTCCTTGGGTAGTGTAGGTGGTGGATAGGTAGTGAGAGAAAGTGAGAAGAGAATGTTTAATGGGTATAATGGAGTGACAAGCGTAAAGTTACCTAAGAAACAAAAAAAAAAATATTGCACACTCAGCTCTGTAATTGAATAAATGTGGAAATAAATGATAATAATCTAATGAAAGGTCATCTGAATTGCCTCAAAATTCTTAAACCCTGTTGGGTTTAATTTTTCTGAAAATCAAATAAATTATTAAATGAAAATCAAAGTCTAAACCAACTGATTTTTAAGTACTGAATATTGTAATATAGATAAAATAACTGGTAGTGGACTCTCAGAAAAAAAATAAATAATTAAATTCTGGAGCAAAACAAATAGGGTTTGAGAATTGAGGAAATGATGTTTTGGAGGAGAGGTATGGAGAAAAAGGAATATATAAAAGTTAAACTTATGTAATGGAAGCATATGTTAGTTTTTAGTTTACAAACATGTTAATATAGTTTTTCTTGTAATACTTTAATATAGTTTTTGATATACTGTTTCTTTATACAAATGTATGTAGTATGTATAGTAGATAATCCATTTCATAGTGATAAGAAAATTGGGATACTCAACCTAGTGAAACCTTTGAACCATTTGATCTCAAGGGTGTCCAAGGTGGTGCACTCTGCCCTTATCTAGAGTTAGCAGGGTATAATGCAGGCTGCAATCAATCGAAGACTAAGTACAACATAGTATCATTAGACTACATCTAAAAGTAAACTAGTCACAAAGCAATTTATGATTAAAAAGTAAAAAAAGTTTAAAAAATAATCAAAAGAAGTAGTAAAATCTGAAAAAAATAAAAATGAAAAAAAATAAAGAAACAAAAGAAAAGGTAAAGAAAAGAAAAGGTAAAAAATAAAAAATAAAAAATGGAGAAAAGAGATTAAAAGACAAAATTAGAAAAGAATGGATAAAAGAAAAAAAAAGAAAGAATTAAAAGAAAATGTGAAAAGAAAATATTTGAATTATAAAAATATGAGTAAGAACTGTTTAGAAAAACTTATGTAAACAACTATTATTTAAACAATGGACTCAACAAAATGAAAATATACTAATTTATACTACTATTATAGACCAAGTAAGAACTATTTATATGCTTATCAAGAACCAACCATTTATAATAAAACAGAGATTACTGGACTTGAGGATCAACAAATTATCCCAATTACTAAAATTATACCACCAAAAGAAATAAATTAATATAAAGAATTAAAAGAAAAAGAAGTAAAACTCATCTAGAAAGAACAATCAAAAAAAAATAAAAGAATGTATAAAAATGAAAGAAAGTGAAAAAAAAGGATATCTTGTAAATCACTGCTATGGAACAAAGGGGAAGATTGAAGGCTTAACAGTAAACGGTACAGCAAAGTTATGATAAAGACCTTGAGCAAAAAAAAGGGACAGTATCAAACAATGAAAAAATAAGACAAAAACTATATCTTGTTAAGCCTACACTGAAACACATATTTTGTAACCAAAGTTAATTTAACAAACCGAACACGTATTTTTGGTAGGAAAAAAGCAAGTTATTAGAGGGATCTTGTCTTCTCTGTTATTTTTAGTTTAGCCTAGCTGGCATTGCTGAAGCCTATTATTAGATTTTTAAGCTGTCTAAACCTTTTCATTCCCAACAAGCTAAAAAAAGCATCTTGATAAGTGAGCAAAACCAACGATTTTAAAAAGAAGAGCTCATCAGAAGAGGAATGAAAAGCTAATCATGATATAAGATGTTTGCATTTGATTGATGTGTAAATTAACCTTGTCATATGATGCAAAAACAATAACAAAAGCAAAATAAAAAGGTGTAAAAAAGAAAGAAACAAGACAGAACAGGATAAATAGAACTGAGAAAGAGGAGTTCTAATATTTGATGATAAAAAAAGACTTGACAAAAAAATTATGAACAAATGCTAGTAAAACTTAGAAGCTGGCCCCAAAAGGTTTTGGATAGATTAGACAGGAAAACAATAAGGATGCTTCATGCTTGTCAAATGATTTATAAAACTCAGTGTATACCAAGACTATATATTCCCTGTTCTGAAGGAGGTATGGGCCTTCTTGAAATTGATTACATGTATAGATCTTCATTCATGGGACTGCATACATATTTGTTGACCTCACAAGACCCAAACATAGTGAAAGTTTTGAAACATGAGGAGAATAAATGTAAGATGACTTCCCTTCATAGTCTAGCAGAAGCATATCGGCATCAAGCAGGAATGCAAATCAAATCAGAAGTAGATAAAAATAAAGCAGCAACTGATTGTGCCAAAAAACAAAAGAATATAAGGTGAGAGAAGGCAAGAAATGTGGAAAATGCATAAATGTAGTTGAAAGTGTAGATAACTTCTGGAGGAACTTCATGTTGATAAGGATCAAATGCAGGATGGTTATGGAGAGGTGAACTCAAACCAAAAGATGAAAGGTTAACATTGGCAGCCCAAGATAGTGGGCTGTGTACATGTTGGTTTGCAAAGTCCATTGAACATGTGGGAGAAACAGAGAAATGTAGGATGTTATGTAGTCCAATCTCGCCTACATTCTTACCCGTGGGTTCGGAGCCGAACCTCTGCTCCAACTCGGCCATACTCTAGCTCGAAGTCTTCAATTGGCACGTTGCTAAGAGGTATCCCATGCTGCAATGCACCTATTCCCCGGATCTCTTTTGCCGCTCATAAAGTTCGGATGTGGTCTCGCTCTTGGCAGTGGCCAAGTACAAATTTTCTACTATTTGTTCAATTTAGTAGCTCCAAAAGCTATTTTAATAGCTAGTGTGTGTGTGTTTTTACTTTTAGCAGTTTAGTGAACCTTTCTGGTATCCTGTTTTTACCTGTTGTTTACGGGCTAGGCCCATTTCAATTAGAGGACCTAGTCCTCCCCTGGTTTTTTCCTGTTGTTCTTGTTCTGATTGTTTAACAGTTTAATCCCCCTTGGCAGCGTTATCCTTGTGGTGTGACTGTTGCTTGTTCCCCTGTTGGTTTTTCCTGGGCTAGGCCCATTTAACTTAGAGGACTTAGTCCTCCCTGTGGTTACCTCGCAGTTTCTAAGCCGTTTGAGTTAGAGGCTCTAGTTTCCCGTGCTTCTTGTTTTCTGTGGTGAAGGTGCCCCTACCGCTTTTCCCCTGTGTGTGTTCTTGTCTCAGCATGTCCAAGGTGTCTAAAGAGCACAGACCTTCGGGCTTCAAAAAGTGTGTTAAGTGTAACAACAAAATGTCTTTGACAGATGGGCATTCTGTGTGTGTGTATTGCTTGTGGGCTATTCATTTACAGGAATTCTGCTTGTTCTGTCATGCTTCCAGCCCCCGTGTGCTGCAAGAGTGGAAGAACAAGCTGATTTTGAGAGGATTGCTGAAACCATCTTTTGAAGAGGATTTGGAGAGATCCTCCAGTTCCAAGTCCTCTCCTTCCAAATCAGATAAAAAGTTGGATAAAAAGTCATCTAAGAAGTGCTCTCCGGCTCCATCAGTCTCCTTGGAGCCACTGGAGAAAATTATTAAGACTACTGTTGCTTCGGCTCCACTGGCTTCGGAATCGATAGAAGACGGTGCTTCGATGATGTCTACATCAGCTCCAGGTTTATTGGAGCCGAGGTCAGATGTGTCAGTTCAGAGCCGGTCTCCAGTTTTTCGACCGGTCTCCCTCTATAGGGAGATCCAGATCCCCGACCATGTCCTCTAGATCCTCCAGGACACTTTCCGATGACGATGTCGAGAGTGGTGAAGAAACTGCTTCAGTCATCGGTGCTGGCTAAATTGCTTTCGGTCCGGCCAAATCTGCTCCAGAGCCTGTCCCCCCTTCTTCTTTGGCTTTTCCTCCTCCAGACCTTTCTTTGGAGCCAGAGCTGTCAGTTCTGTCTAATGCCTCGAGATCGGCTCCAGTTGCCCCTTCTGGCGTCTCTGCTCCGATCTCTGCTCGACCCCATCGGCGCCATCCACCGAGTCCAGGGTCCACAGCTCGCCGGTCGGAGCCGAGAGGGAGGTATCTGGTCAATCTTCAGCTCCGAGCCTTCCTCTCGGTGCTTTGGCTCGGGTGAGCGTGGACCCGACATCGGCTTCGGACCTTATTTCCTCGGCTCTGAGATTGTCTTCTGCGGTTAGTCGACCTTCAGAGCCAGGGGGATCAGCTTTCGAGGTCATGAGGAGTGTGCTGGCCAAGTCGTCGGCTGCATCCTACGGTACCGACACTCTTCCCCCTCCAGCACCGATATCCGTATCGAATTACCCTCTATCTAGGGACAGCAGAGACCTCTAAGGCCTCAGGTTATCTCCATGAGTAGTCCCCCAGCTTTCTGAAGCCTCCCTGTTTTTTACCTGAGGAGCCACCCAGAAAGAGTGTGTGCAAGAGGAAGCATATTGACTCCCAAGATGAGTCCCTCACATCTGACACCAACCTCGAGGAGTCAGAGGGGTCCCCTAAGTCGTCTTCTGACTATCGCTCTTTTTCAGATATCTTGGAAATACTGAGACAGAGAGGTGACTGGCCATCTAAAGCCCCTTCTGAGGAGTTCCTGAAGGCCTTTGGTTCCCAACCCTCCACCTCTTGGGTTTCTCCTCTGTTCGAGCTCCTGGACCTTGTTTGTCGAAAGGTGTGGGAAACTCCGGACACCGTAGAACCGGTTCCTAGGAGACCCAACAAGTTTTTGTCCGCTCCCCCGATAGAGATTTTCTTACAAAAGGTGTTCCAGTAGATGCCATGGTGGTGGCAGTAGCCACCAAGAAGGAACTTGCAGAAACTTAATCTATTGTCCATCCCCCTAACAAGGAGTCCAGGGCTATGGACAGGTATTGGGAAGCGTGTATTCTCTTCAGTGGCCTTGACACTGTGGTCGCTGAACTACTTATTGCATTTTACATGGCTCCAAAGAGATCTCTTAAAGGAGTTGGGAGATTCTCTACAGGGTAACGTTTCTGATACTGTGGCTCAGAAAGTCATTGCACAGATGTCTACCCTAAATTCTATTGCTAACTCCTCCATGAGGCTGATCTCGTACGCAACCGATGGAGCGAGCAGGGCTGCAGGTTCCGGAGTTTCTCTTAGGAGACAGTCCTGGATGTGCCTGTGCAACTTCACGGAGGCCTTCAAGTCTACCTTCACCTACGCACCCTTTGATGGTTCATCCTTATTTGGAACCAAGGTGAAGGATACCTCACTAGATGCGAGCAGGAAGGGAAAACCCTGTCTGCTGTGGGAGTCCATTTTTCCATGCCTTCTAGACCTTATCCCAAGGGCCTGAAGGGTGGGGAAAATGTGGTTCAGAAAATCGCAGAAGTTTTTTCACGACACCCTCCAGAGGCAGAGGAGGGGGTGGAAATTCAGGTAGACGCCGCCCTAGAGACAGAGGAGGCCCGCGTAACCAGGGGGACCGCGATTCCTTTCGTGGCTCCTCCTACCATTGCTCCTGAGAGGAGGCCTGACTGCGTGTCTGTGGAGCCAGTCGGGGGTTGCATTTCTCTATACCCAAAAGCCTGGCGCGACATCACCTAAGACGAGTGGGTGTTAGAGATAATCTCCAGAGGTTATCACATTCCCTTTCTTTCATTTCCTCCTCCAAATAAAAGAATCCCAGGCGTTCCACCCAGTCAAAGGGATTCCACAACCTTAGAAGTTCAAAGGTTGCTGTTAAAAGGAGCCATTCAGCCCGTCCCCTCAGACCAAGTAGGATTAGGGACTTACTCCAGATTCTTTTTGGTGCCGAAAAGAACAGGGGACCCGAGACCCATTTTGGATCTCAGCCGTTTGAACCTTCATGTAGAGAAGTCCAAGTTCTGCATGGTCACGTTACAGTCAATTCTCCCGTTATTAGGGAAAGATGTGTGGATGTGCTCCATCGACCTCAAGGATGCTTACTACCATATAAAAATGGACAGGGCATCTAAAAGTCACCTTCACTTCCGGCTGGGAGCCAGTTATGTTCAGTTTTGCGCCCTGCCCTTTGGTCTCACCACAGCTCTCAGGGTGTTCACCAAATGCATGGCAGTGGTAACAGCTCAATTGAGACATATGGGATTCCAAGTGTTTCCGTACCTGGATGACTGGCTCCTTTCTGACACCACCAGGCATCTACTACTACCAGGGATGCCACTATTGCACTGTGCCAAAGTCCGGGAATCCCCTTGAATTGGGAAAAGTCTGCATTGTTGCCCTTGCAGCGTGTCACCTTTATCGGCGCCGAATTAGACACAGTAGTCATGAAGGTTTTCCTGCCAGAAGAGAGAATTCAGGTTTAACAGCAACCATTCTACGCTCTACTACCACTGAAGAAGGTCAAGGCAAAAGTGGTCCTCCAGCTGTTAGGTACCATGGCTGCCACGATTATGCTAGTCCCTCTTGCAAGACTTCACATGAGGATTCTTCATTGGCTACTTTTTGCCCAATGGTCTCTTCAGCACCTTCCTTTCTCGCATATCATTGTAATAACCAACATGTGCAAGCAGGATCTGCGCTTGTGGCTTCAGACCAGCCATCTCAACACGGGTATGCCTTTTGTTCTTCCTCCTCCGATTTCCACTGTGACCACAGATGCCTCCCAGATCGGGTGGGGCATTATCTCGGTAGGACTGTCCAAGGCACGTAGCAGGAACACGAGATCCATTTGCATATCAGTGTCTTAGAGATGAGAGAGGTGCTATTAGCATTGCAAGCCCTTTACAGCTTGCTTCCTCTTGGGACAATTGCAATCTATTCGGACAACATGACTGTGGTCTGGTATCTGAACAAATAGGGAGGAACCAGGTCTTATCCCCTTTGCAGGGAGGCTCTTCGAGTGTGGCAGTGGGCAGTATCTTCCCAGTGCTTTCTAGTGGCAATGCACATTCCTGGGAAGTCCAATGCGATTGCCGACAGGCTGAGCAGAGCTATTCTGATGCCTCACGAGTGGTCCCTGAATGAACAGGTGGCTTAACAGATTTTCCGCAGATGGGGTCAGCCTTGCTGCGATCTATTTGCCAGCCCCTTCAATGCCAAATGCAGCAGCTACTTCACCCTTATTCCCTCGGAAGGGGAAACGCCCAGTGATGCTCTAATTCACGATTGGCCCTCCGGTCTTCTCTATGTCTTCCCTCCAATTCCCCTGATAACGAAGGTTATTCAGAAAGCACAGTCTTTGGGATGCAAAATGATACTGATTGCTCCACACTGGCCTTGTCAGGTCTGGTTTCCTTTTCTTCACCTTTATCTAATGGATGAGCCGTGGATTCTGGACACAGACCCGGATCTGTTGACTCGTATGTTAGGGCACTTCCACCCCTCCATCCAAACCCTCAGGTTGACAGCATGGCTGCTCCAATTCTGTCCCTAGTCAGGCTTCATGATTTTTCACCGGAGGTGGATCATTTTCTCTCTTCCTCCCACAAGCTTTCTACTAGGAAGATTTATTCCAGTAAGTGGAAGAGATTTTCCATTTGGGCTCATGAAAGGACAGATTGATCCCTATACAGCTCCCATCTCATTGATTTTACAGTTTCTATCTCAACTGTTTAGTCAGGGATCTGCTACGGCAACTATTAAAGTACAGTTGGCAGCCATTTCTACTTTTCATGTTGCTAATGAACCCAATCTAATGGTGCATAGACTTTGTAGGGCCTTTCTCAAAGGGGACTATGCTACTTTGACCTCCGATCTTTGATCCTGTTATGCCATGGGACCTTATTTTTGTGCAGCTTACCTCACCTCCTTTTGAGCCCGTGGCAACCTGTGACCTAAAATTTTTGTCTTGGAAGATGCTCTTTTTGGTAGCCATCACTTCGGCTAGGCGGATCTCTGATCTCCAAGCTTTATCAGTCCGGCCCCCTTACTTGATATTTCACAAGGATAGGGTTTCGCTAAGGCCTAATCCTTCCTTTATGCCTAAGGTTGCTTCAGTAGTCAACCTCAACCAGTCTATTGAGTTGCCTGTGTTTTTCCCTGAATTCTCTAACAAGGCAGAATTTAAGTTTCATCAGCTGGATGTCCACAGACAATTATGTTTCTATTTACATAGAACAAAAGATTTTAGAAAATCTGACCAATTTTTTTCGGAAAACACACTAGGGACTTCAGTTTCCAAAGTAACTCTGTCCAGATGGATTTCTAGCTGCATTTCCTTTGTCTATTCTTCAAATGGCAAGGAATTACTTTTCAAGGTAAAGGCTCACTCTACGTGTTCGGTTTCTACTTCTACTGCCTTTCAGGCTAGGATGTCTATGGATATTTGTGCTGCAGCTACTTGGGCATCTCCTCACATCTTTATTAGTCATTACAAATTGGATCAGGTATCAAGGGGCAGATCCTCATTTGGTTCCACAGTGCTCAGGAGTATTTTCCAGTGAGCTGCCCATGGTCTAGGTGCTAGGGACACTGTCCCACGGGTAAGAATGTAGGCGAGATTGGACTACATAACATCAAGAAGTTATGTACTCACCATAACGTTCGATGTATGTAGTCCATCTCACCTCACATTCTTACTAACCCACCCACCTACCCCCTCCTGGAGGACCTAGAGGTCGAGTCTCTGGTTTCAGCACTCCTTGCTGATATGTTGACTTGGTTCTTCCTCTCAACATGTTTGTGTGTGTGTGGATGTGAGCTTACTGCAAACAAGATCTGGGGAATAGGTGCATTGCAGCATGGGATACCTCTTAGCCACGAACCAATTGAAGACTTTGAGCTAGAGTATGGCCAAGTCGGAGCCAAGGTTCGGCTCTGAACCCACGGGTAAGAATGTGAGGCGAGATGGAGTGCATACATCGAACGTTATGGTGAGTACATAACTTCTTGTTTTGTAAAACAGAATTGGAAACAGTTGCACACCTTGTTGCTGGTTGTGATGTACTAATGGCAGGAGGACTGTATACTGAAGGTGTAATAAATGTGGCAAAGCTGCTGCACTGGAGATTTTGCAAACATTATAATACTGAAGTAACTGAAAAACACTAGAAACATGAGCCGCAAAGCATCATAGAAAATGTCTACATCACATGGGATTACCTGTTACCAACAGTTCAAAAGACAGATGCGAGAAAATCAGGTATAGTGGTCCGTGAAAAAAAGACAAAACTAGCACTGATCATTGAAATATTTACACCCAGTGACTACAGTGTCTTGCATAGAGAGAGAGAGAGAGACAAAGTCATAAAATATCCAGATTTGCAGGTGGAAACGAGAGCAGTGTGGAAGAAAGATACCCAGACAGTTCCCATAGTAGAAGGAGTAATGAGTCTTATAAAAAAAGATAGAAACATTACTAATTTCATGAACTTTAATCATACTTTGACTTAGGAATGGGGTTCCATTCCCGTCATGGTATTAGAAACCCAAAATATTTGGAGAACTTAATTAAAGTATAATGCCCCTTTGGTATGTTCTTGACTAGACACATTGAGCAACTGAAATTTCCACAAATGTTCCTTTCAAAAAGAATTCAGGGAGTAAATACAATGTCCTGCAGTAATCGTCTTAAAGACGTGTCTCTCTACTTCATATCGTGCAGACTTCTGAGAGATGATCTTTGCCTGGTCTCCTTGTTTTGATGAGCCTTTTGCACATCCACAAAACAAACGGCATCAGAACTATATCAAGAGAACTAAATGTTTTGTTTGTGACATAGTTTATATTTGAGACAGAGATGTTTCTCAGAATTTTCCACATCCATGTGAAGCAGAGTTTCTAACCTTATTTACGCGCAACTTGGACCAGTGAATGGGTAATCAGGACTTCAACCCTGTTCTGACACTTGTGTCTCTGATGGACAGAGGCAGTTAGTAAATCGCCGCCTATATAAATCAAATGTGTGCATCATGTTTGGGTTACACTGGCAAGGCTTATAAGGGCTGTGGTGACCTTTAACCTAGTATACACCTATGAACCTATAAAAAAGCATGGCAAGGAGGACTGCACCCTCTTGAAATGTCAATACTAATGCTTTCTGCCAACACACCAAAAGAAAACAAAAACTGCAGGAGAAGAGTGAATCTCAAACATCACTGTTCTCCTTTAATTTTTTTGTAAGGGGGGGGTCAAGTCCCACACACCTAATTCCGAGATCATGATTCCTCGGAGAAAAGGGAATATTTTGAAAAATGGCCATTTCTGACTTGGTATAGTTGTCTGATTTTTCGACCATTCAGTCTTCCTGTTTCGGGACTCGCTTTAGTGGATCTCAGAATTACAAATGGGTTACCCTACTAATGTCAATTTTTATGACAATTGATGGTGACACACATCCCAACACCGCTGTTAGATCCCACAGCAACTAAAAAAGTTTTACTTTGCATACCTTAGCATTAACCCTTCTCTACACATCATGCCATACGTTGCTTGCATCCTTCTCATTTTGTATTTTATCTTGCATCCAGGTCGCCTTTTCATCTTGTATTTCACTTGATGTTCTTAGCCAAAGAGTTAGGCTGGCTGTCGCTCATGGGCGCCGGGCTGATGTCAGTACGTAGGTAGTAACTTAAAGCGCGCGGCCATATCCTCTCAGTCTTTTCTTTCGTGTGGTCTTTGTCTTTCTTGCCTCAGTTTAATCGGATGTCAGGCTAGATTTAATAAAGCGCCATTTTAGCGAAGATTAGACTATGGTTCCATCCTTACAAAAGGTTATAGGCCTTCTACCCCTGTGGGGCTAAGGCCATGCTAAAAAGCTAAACTGGTCTTACTATACATCAGGGATCTTTGCCCCCAGAGAAGAGGGAGGGGAAGGAGAGACAGAGAATGAGGGGCATTTCAGACTACTCCTATTCAGATTCGGATGCGAGGATTCCTGTCCTCCTGCTTCTCCTCAGAGGATTTTTCCATTTCAAGTGGGAAGGTCAGGATTTTTTCATTCAAAAAAAAAGGCTTGGGAATTTTTTTTTTACCACAACATAGGCTTTGGCTCTCCCCCTCTTTAGTGATGTTGTTCAGGTTTTTTTTTGAAGCTTCACTTAATCTGATTCTTTACCCCTGCCCTGTCAAGGGATCAAAATTTGTCAGAGCATGTTAAAGCTCGATTTTTTTGCTGCCTTCTTTGAAAAAGATGGAAGATAAAGCCAAGTCTATGCAGACTGTCAAGGATTTTTTTTTTGCAGGCCCCCCTAGGCAGGAAGGGGCCTGGCCTGTAGAGGATCCCTGGTCCTACCCTTCTTCAGTCTTCAGGGTCAGGCAGGGCTAGTAGAGGCAGGCCAAGGACTTGGAGAGTTCTTCTGCAGTCTCTGCTTGAGGGCAGGGGTCAGCCTTTTTTTTTCTTAAACAGACCCAATGACCTTCTTCTTCAGCTGCTCCTCTTTTCTTTTCTGGCAGCTAGGAAAGTTGGTGTTGGAAATAATAAATCAAGGTTACAAGTTTACTTTCACACTTTTCCTCCTCCTTTGCATGCATGCCGCCTCGGCCTCAGCTCTGGCGGCAGAACTAATTTCTTTTTTTTTCTTTTTCTTTATGGGAGGTATCCAGGTGGTCCAGAAGTAGAAGTAGGTTTTTATTTTTTCCTATTCCGTTTATTCAAGGCCAAAAGAAAAGGAAGCCAATTCTGGAGGATTGGATTCATTCTACCTTTGTCCCTACCCTATACCTACCTTTACATTTAATGTTAACATTACAACAACTACAAATCACTTCTGCCTATGCTAGGCTGGATGGATCTCTCTCATTCTATCTATCAGGCCCAGCTGCAGGAGATTCCTGAGATTTGGCACGTTCGGATTCCCCGTTCTGGCTGGGCTCCTATCTCTCATCTGCTTTGGTTTATCTATATCTGGGCATTGCCTGATTTTTCTCAAGAGACAAGACAAGTTACTTCAACATCTGCAGTATGTAATGGCAGTTTTAAAAGGTGCCTAGGTATCTGTGAAATGAAATAAAGTCCAGTCTAGTACCCTCTCAGGTGGCATGCTTTCTGGGTGTGAGAGACTGACAGCTTCTTCTCAGATGGCTTTCTGACGGACAACAAACAAAACTCTTTCACCTATACTTCCAGCATCAGTACTGTCCAGGCTGACTGGACTGCAGCAACAGCCTTTCTTCCTCATGGGTTCTTGCAGTCTTAGTACTTAGCTACAATATTATCTCAAAACTGTATGGACTCAACACTGCGATTTTTTGGACACTGTCATTCGGATAATACCTTGCATCCAGAAGATTCTTGTGGTGGGCCAGACTACAACATTTGCATATCAACATGAAGGAGATGTTGGACCTACTTCAACCAGGACAGGTGTTGATTCGGGCAGACAAACACAACAGTCATGTGGTACATCACAAACAAGGGGAACCCATTCCCTACCCTCTTGACAAGCAATGATGATATTGTGGGAGACTGCTCTTTTGCACATCACTCTTCAGGGAAATTGGATCCTCAGGTATTCCAACAGTTGACAGTGGCTTGGGGAACTCCAGTCATAGATCTGCACTAAATTTCCAACTACCAAAATTTGCACAAAAGATTTTTCCCAAAAAAAGCTTGGAAAGTGCTCTATCTTTCAGTTGGAACAACCTTCCGTCTACCTTTGCCCTCCTCTGCCTCCTCTTCCTCTCCTACTCTTGAAAGGAAGAAAGGACAAGCAGGCCTTACTTGATTCTAATAGCACCAGATTGCACTGGTATCCCACTGGTAGGAGTTTAATTCAGGTCAGAGTTGTCCCAGTCAAGCAATCATGCTCAATGTCAGGTGCAGTCCCTGCATCTAACACAACCGTATTCTGTTTTAGGAGCCTGTGGTCTCTCAGCTTCCTCACTCAGTTTTAGATGTCATACTAGAAAAGTTTATGCTGATAAATGGAGATTTTTTTTTTCTTCACAGCACAGCAAAGGCTCTCATGTCTCAGTACCTAATTTGAAGGTTCATGCTGCAGCAATTTCTGCTCACTATGATTGTGACCTCTCCTTTTTTTCCTTTTTGTTTAAGTTTTTTATTTCTTACAAAAATATAAGACCCCGTGAAGACCCTCCTACTCCTACTCCTTCTTTTTTGTGGAGTTTTTTGTTTAGTTTACTTTTTACCTCCTTTCCTTTCTGAGCTGTCAGTGAGCTGAAGTTTTTGTCTTTTTGTTTGGCTTTTCTTTTTGCTTCTCCTGCTAGCAGGCACTCAGGTCTCTGAATTACTTGCACTCACTCATGGCAGATGAACCTTGGTATTCACTAGGATGGGGTTTATTTCTAACCGTACTAAGCCTACTTTGTGCCCTGTGTGATTTCTATCATTTGCCTACTTCATTCTGCCTGCTTGCCTACTTTTATGAAAAGTCCCAAAATAAGGGAAGTCTTGCATCATTCCATTCATTCATTCTAGCAGGCGTTAGAGTTCAGGCAGAATTGTTTGTTTTTGCAGAGGCAGCTCAGGCTTCTTTTTTTTCTTTTTGCAAAGGCTTCTAGCTGGAAAAGCAATTTATTTCTAAGTTGTTTTTAAGTGGATTGGCTTTGTACCTTCACTCATTGGGATCAGATCATCTGCTCTGCTACTGCCCTGGCTACCAGAGGCCTTATAGCTATCTACTGCCTTTTGGAAGGGTAGCTACTGGACTTGTACTCTTGGTTACTAGTCTTACTACTTCTAGTTTTATATTCCTTTTTACAGGCCATTGCATCTCCCTCTTTATTACAGGCTTGTTATTGCAGCCCTACAGGCAGTTTTTTAGTCCCAGCCTTTTTCTACTCTGGCTTTTAGGATTCTACAGCTGACTTCAGTTTCAATGTGTTTGTACCTACCATAAATGTAGATGTTCGAGATCCACCATTACAGTCAACCCCTCCCCCCCTCCCTTCCCCTCTATGGTTGGGGTTTTTTTTTTTCCTTTGGGATAATTGTTATTTTCACTTGTGGTTGTTGGGTATATTTTTTTTTTTGGCCTTCCTTTTAAGGCCTTCTGACATCTGGGGCAAAGAAAGAGCTGAGGGAGGCGCGGTCATGCATGCGGCACTACTAACTCACTGACGCCAGCTCCGGCCCATGATTACACCAGCCTAACTGACAGCGGACTACCCACAGGTTATGACTGCAGCAAGAATGATCCTCCTAACATCTTATTTATATATGGTAGGTACAAAACTGTACTTTACAAAGCCATTCTCCTTATTGATACTATAATTCCATTCTTTTGCAAATTACTACTAGCCGTTCTTTCTTGTGTTTTCATCTTTGCCAAAATGTATAGTATATTTCAGCTATACTGTAATATGCTATTTAATATATGCATGTATTCACCATACTGTGCACATCATATCTACCTACTGTATACTAAGTGAATATCCAATGTTTATGGTTACATTGTTTTAAGATCTTCAGTAAAACAACTACAGTATTGATGAAAATATGCCTTCATGGCCTGGGTCATGCCTGAGAAAGGTCCTTGGACCAATGTTCTTACCTGGTTAACAAATGTATAAATAAATAAAATCACTTATCCACACAGACGTACATTTTTTAAGGTTTTCTTGCTGAAATTGTTTAAAACTTCCAAATCGTGGAGCTGTAGAGCGAATGTTTGCTCTGCTTTATTCTGCAAAGATGTTTGTATCGTGTTTATTCTTATGGGGGCACATGGAAACTACTAGCAGGACCCGTTTATGCTTTGGTGGAAGATAAGATCTCCTGAGCAGGTGTTTAGGGTGTTACTTTTATGGATATGCAGGTAGTTGCATGGGGACTGGATCCTTAGAGGCTCTGTTTGGCTAGGTAGAGGCCATCTCTCAAGAGATTGTTGTAAAAAAAAGTGAGTGTTTTAAAGTGGTTAAGGTAGCTCAAGGAAGACCATGATTACCTCAGTGAGGAGCCACTGCAGTCTGTCAGGCTGAAACATAATTAGGCAAGTACATACCAAAGGTTTCATTATACTCGTTATAGGTTTGATGAAGGAGGAGTAGAGAGGGGATGATAGATCCTGAATAAATGGTGATCAGTCTGTTAGTGAAGGAATCTCATAACAGTGGCTACATGGTGATCAAAGGGCAGTGTTTTGTCAGTGAAAGCACCTGGATCCCTAATGCCTGAGTTAACTTTCAAAGTGTTATCATCCGTTTGGTAGGTGCATTGGAGCCCAGTTATCTCAAAGGACACAAAACTTTGGTTTAGGCCATGATCCAGGCGTCACTTTTTGGTGTTTCAGCTGAGGATCTTGAAAGTCAGATGGGGAGTTGATGACTGCTTGGTCTGCCACATACTGTTAAATAAAAGCAGTATAAGGATCAGTCACCGAGGGGACACCACAGGTAACTACTCTAATAGACAGGGTTCTGTTAGCCAGTTTGCTATCCTGCAGGCAGCATAGGGATTTGCATTTAGTTTGATTAACGTAGTGATAATGGCAGAATATGAAATCATATCAGACCTTGATCGGGTTCAAGTAGATGTTGTAAACCTGTTTGCCTAACTCTAGTGCATCATTGATATGTTCAAAGAAACCCATTAGGTACAGGAGGCAGGGTCTGCCTTAAACAAAAACCTAAACTGACTTGAGTCCTGGGCTTGTTGGTTATTGCTGCTGTCCCTGTTAATAAGGTCCATAATGATGCATTTCATTGCTTTGTAGGTAAAGCTGCTGGGGCTTGTAAGTCTGTAGCTTCCTGGATCAGTAGTGGATCCCATCTTGTAGAACAGGATGATTACTGCTATTCTCCATTCCTGTAGCACAAATACAGTAGAGAAGCTTAGGTTGAATAGGCTTAGCGAATCTACCAGATATTGCCTGGTGCTGACAAGAAGGAAGCCTGCCACATTATCAGGACCCAGGACCCATGGAGCAAGTGTTTTTCATCTGGAGAGAGCATTTAGGACTTGGATGTGATCACATGTTTGGTTTGGGTTTGCTAATAAGCTAGGAAAAGTTAGGTAAGATAAGGGAGTAAAGTTATAAGTAAATTTATCCTCCAGTATGTTTGCTGTGTCCTCGGGGGATAAGTAAGTGGTGGTGTTATGCATTAACTCTGGGCATTACCTCTGAGGTGTTTGACACAGCTTAAAAAGGCTCTGTGATTGTCCTTGGCAAAGGTAGAAAGTCTCAATCCATACTTATCTTTGGAGGATTTGATTTTGATTGAGTTTTTTTGTTGATAGTTTTGAGTTAATTCCTAGATAATGGGGAATTAAGTTTGCTTTTATGGCAAAGGGTTCTTCCTCTTATTGTATCATTTCATTATATTAGCGTTCCATCATAGGTGTTTTATTTCTGAATTTGGCATTGTATCTGTCTTATTTTTTTAAGCATCATTAAATTTACACATATGACAAAAGCAGTCTTACATTTATATAAATGAAAAGCATACAAAATGAAATCACTTTAGTTGCAACAGTTTACATTGCGGACACAATTGAATCAACTGTAGTTGTAAACATTATACATCACTTATAAACCATCCAGTCATTGTCAGTTGAGGATTATATACTCCTTCAAATCCTGCCTCTTAAACCTTGTTCCTGCTCTGGATACATTGTTCCCACAGTTTTCATTTTTTTTCTATGTAGTTTGCTTCTCCCTTTTCTAAAGATCCCAATTCCAATTGTTTTATCTCTATTGCTATATTCACTACTTCTGGTCTTGACTTTGATTTCCATTTTCAATTAATCGCTTTTTTGGCAACCACCATAATTACACTCAGCAAGGCTTTACTTTGTCTAGGCTATTCTGAAGCATAACTAAAAAAAAAAAAAGCATCTCCCCAGTCAGTCCAATCTGCTCACCCTGCATCTCCGACAGAGCGTTTTGCAGGGACTCCCGAAAGTCTGCCAGCTCATCACACTTCCAAAAAACATGTTCCCAGCTACCTCTTCCCTACCTGTTGCACTTCCAACATTTGCTATCCACCTGAGGAAAAATTCTTTGGAGTATACTTGGTGTATAAAAATACCAATTTAAAACACTTCCAGGCAAAGATACGAAATCTTCTAGACTTTGTTGCATATTTAGGAAATATGTATATATTCCCCCATTGTCTCTTTGAGAATTGCTTATCCAATCTCTCTTCCCAATTCTTTCTAAGCTCCTCTTATTGATTCTTATAATTATCATGCAATATTTTATATGCTTTACAAATTATTCCTTTTTAATGGCAGATTCTGTTCTAGATTCTGTTTAAAACTCTACCAGTGCTGGTCTTTTATGAGCCTCCTGCTTCTTTCTCTTTGTCTGTACTGTGATACCAATCCTTGGTAGGGAAGGCAATCTCTAACCTGTAGTCCAAATAAATTCTTGACCTCTTCCCAGTCTATTACCTTTCCTTTTGTAGTTATTTGCTCCGAATACCTTGGTTCTTTTGCCAGTTTTCTCCGATAAATTCCATCCCGCTCTTGCCTATTATCTGTATCCCTGACTACAGTTAACCCCATCGGCAAAATCTCTCTTCTCCATTCTCGTGCTGGTTTGGTCCTTAGAGTACTCCTCACTATTTTATGCATATAATACTCAGTGTGATTTTAATATGTTCTCTGTAAGAGTTTGCTTCCAAAATCCCAGTCTCTCCTTATTTCTTGAGCTTCCTTCCTGTGTCAGCATCATTCCTTTCCACTTTGAATTATAGATGTTCTGTAGTCATATCTCGCCTTCATTCTTACATATGGCTTCGGAGCCAGTCCTCTGCTACGACTCTGGCAATCGCAAAGCTCGAAGTCTCTAAGTTGGCTCATGGCAAGGTAGGTATCCCACAATGCACTAGTAACAATCCCCAGATCTCGTTTGCCACTCTACGAGTTCAGAAGTGTTCTCTTTCTTGGCCGTGGCCAAGTTGGAATATTTTTTCTTCAAATATATTAGTGTTCTTTTTTGACTGTAAAGTTAGTTTAGTATTAATAGCTTACTGTTATCCTGCGAGTAGTTAGGGTGTTTCTGAAGTGTTTATTGCAAATTATTGTTGCTAATTGCTGGCAGTCGCTTCTGCAGGCCTTCCTTAGTGGTATCCCTTCGTTTCTATTGTTAATCTTTCTCAAGCATGGTCAGTGTTTTAGTTAGACCTATTTTTTTGTCTGGTCTGTTACTTGCTATTCTCTGTCTCACCTACAACTTTGTTCAGGGCTAGGCCTGTTTAAGTTTGAGGCAATAGTCTTCTATTGCTTTTCCCCCCTTGTGTGTTGTCTCTTTAGCAGGGCTAGGCACATTTAAAATAGAGGACCTAGCCCTCTATTGCCTTTCTCCCTTGTGTGTTTTCTTGAGCAGAGATGGGCCCGTTTGTTAGAGGACCTTGTCTCCTCTTTTTATTGCCTGTCTACTTTTATAGTCTGTTAGTTGTTGTGGTAGTTATGTCTAAGGAAACTAAAGACCATAAACCTTCGGGTTTTAAGAAATGCCTTAAATGTTCACAAAAAATCTCCCTGACTGATGGGCATAGTATTTGTCTGTATTGTTTGGTAGCCATACATCTACAGGAGACATGTACCTTTTGCCATTCTTTTAGTTTCTGGTTTCTCCAGGAAAGGAAGAATAAACTAATTTTGAAAGGTTTCCTTAAACCTTCTTTTGAGGAGGATTTAGCTAGTTCTTCCTCTTCTCACTCAAGGTCTTCCTCTTCAGAAAAAGAAAAGGTTAAGTTGGTAAAAATACACTCTCCTACTCCGACTGCCAAATCAGGACCTCCAGAAAAAGTTACCAAACTTGACAAACCTTCTACCTCTTCAGCTCCTTTGCCTTCAGAGCAGGTTGAGGTTATTGATATAGACCTTCCAGTTTTGGCCCCAAGTTTTTCGGAGCCTATAGCTGGATCCATACCTCTGAGTCAGTCAAAGGACTTATTACCGGTATCCCCGACACTTAGATCTCCAATTTTGCAGAGATCTCAATCGCCTACCTTGTCTTCAAGATCCTCCAGGAGTTTTTCTGAAGACGATGTCAAGAGGGTGTTGCTTAGGCTTTTGAAGTAGTCTGTGCTAGCAAATTTGTTGTCAGCTCCGACCCAGTCAATTCCGGAGCCGTCTAATGTCATATTACCTGTTTCTGTTCCTCCTCCGAGCCATGCTGGTCTTTCAGAGCCAGATATATCTGTGCCGTTTATTGTGGAACCGTCTGTTCCAGCACCCCAAGTGGCTGTCTCGGATCCGAGTTCTGCTCCGACACCTTAGGTGCCGTCTGTGGTGTCTAGGAGCTGAATCTCACCAGTCGGCCCCGATGGGGATGCTCAGACCCAAACTACTTCGGTTCCGAGCCTACCTCTCTATGCATCGGCTTGGCTGAGCTCGGATCCTACATCTGTCTCTTGGAGCCGATCGCTCTGGAGCCAGGGGTTACTTCTGCTTCCTCGGAACTGATGGTGTCCTCTGAGCCGGGGAGATCTGCCTTCGAGATGATGAGGAGCATGCTGTCTAGATCATCAGCTCTCCACAAGGGTACCGATGTTCTTCCCCCTCAAGCTCCGACCTCTGTCTCAGCACCATCCCCCTCTCTTGACAGTAGAGACCTGCAACCTCAAGACCCCCCTTGGGTAGCCGCCAGTCTTCCGAGACCTCCCTAGAATACCCGTCTGAGGAGCCTCCTTGGAAGAAAACTTGCAAGTGGAAGCATGTAGTCTCACCTGATTATCACCTCTGACACTGACCTTGAGGAGTCAGAAGGGTCCCCTAGGTCATCCTCTGATAATATATCCTTTGTAGATATCCTAGAGATCCTGAAACAGAGAGGCAGCTGGCCCATCGTCACCTCTTCTGATGTGTCAGTGTACCTGAAGGCTTTCGGGTCTCAACCTTCAGCCCCTTTGGTGTCTACACCTTTCGATGAGTTGTTAGATTTGGCGAGTCGAAGGGTGTGGGAAACTCCTGAGACCGTGGAACCAGTCCACAGAAGGCCAAACAAATTCCTTTCAGCTCCTAGGGAAAAAGAGTTGCTGACCAAAGGTGTGCCTGTAGATGCCATGGTGGTGACAGCAGCCACAAAGAAGGAACTAGCAGACTTCTTCATCTGTCCACCCACCCAGAGTGTCTTGAACAATGGACAGATACAGGAAGCATATTATTTCTTCAGCGGCTTTTACACTCAGATCGCTGAATTACTTCACCCATTTCGCTAGGCTTCAAAGAGATCTCCTAAAAGAGTTGGGAGATGCTCTTCATGGTATTTTAACTGAAGGAGTCCCTGAGAAGGTTACTGCTCAGTTGTCCACCTTAAACTCTATTGTTAACTCCTCCATGAGGCTGATATCTTACGCAGCAGATGGAGCGAGCAGGGCAGCGGTTTCAACAGTTTCCCTTGGGAGGCAGTCCTGGATGCACTTGTGTAACTTTGAGGAGCCCTTCACATCTACATTTACCAATGCCCCCTTTGACGGTTCCTCTCTGGACCAAAGGTAAAAGGCACACTCACCAGATGCAAGCAGGAAGGGAAGACACACACTGCTGTGGGAGTACGTTTTTCTGTCCCTTCTAGACCATAACCTAAAGGTCAGAGAGGGTGAAAAATGTGGTTCAAGAAATCTCAGATGTTTTCCCAGACGCCCAAGGTGATTCCTTCTCCAGAGGAACAGGAGGAGGAAATAGTGGTAGACATCACCCTAGAGGAAGGGGGGGGGTCCGCAAAACCAGGGTGACCGCGATTTCTTTCGTGGACGTCCCTACCAGTGCTCCTGAAGTGAGGCCCAGCTGTGCTTCTCTGGAGCTAGTCAGGAGTCGCTTATCTTTGTACGACATCACACAAGATAAGTGGGTACAAAGAATAATTTCCAGAGGATACTCCATACCCTTCTCTTTTCCACCTCCTCTAACCAAGGGAATCCCAGATGTTCCACCCAATCACAGGGATCAAGCAACTATAGAAGTCCAAAAGTTGCTTCAAAAGAGAGTCATCCAAACCATCCCCGCAGACCAGATAAGATCCGGAACTTACTCCAGATTCTTTTTAGTGCCAAAACGAACAGGGGACTGGCAGCCTATCTTAGATCTCAGCAAGTTAAATAAATCAGTGAAGAAGTGTATACGCCCTCTGTTAGGGAAAGACAATTGGCTGTGCTCCATAGACCTCCAAGATGTGTACTACCACATAAAAATGGACAGAGCATCAGGGAGTCATTTACGCTTCCGGCTGGGAGCCAGTCATTACCAATTTTGTGCTCTGCCCTTTGGTCTCACCACAGCCCCCAGGGTGTTCAAATGCATGGCGGTAGTAGCGGCCCACTTGAGATGTCTTGGAATTCCAAGTGTTTCCGTACTGGATGACTGGCTCCTGACTGCCACCACCAGGCACCTACTTCTACGAGCCAGGGATTCAACCATCCAAGTCTGTACTCAACTAGGCATCACTATAAATTGGGAAAAGTCTGTCTTGTCACCCTCTCAATATGTGACTTTAATAGACGCAGAATTAGACACAGTCGCAATGATAGCTCACCTTCCTTCAATCAGAGTGCAAAATCTCAAATCACAAATATACAGCCTGCTTCCCCAACACAAGGTCAAAGCAAAGACCATGCTCAAACTACTGGGAACCATGGCGTTTAAAATAACTCTAGTTCCATTAGCCAGATTACATATGAGAATCCTACAGTGGCTATTCTTTTCCCAGTGGTCTCTTCAGCAACTGCCTCTGTCTTGTCCCATTTTAATAATGGAATCTTGCAAAAAGGACCTTCCTTGGTGGATCCAGTCCAATCAACTGACGACAGGGAGACCATTCATTCCTCACCAACCCATTGCTACTGTGACCAAGGATGCCTCCCAGATAGGGTGGGAGGGGGACATTATCTAGGAAGGACAGTCCCAAGGCACATGGCAAGAACACGAGGCTCACTTGCATATCAATGTTCTGGAGATGAGAGCAGTGCTACTAGTGTTGCAAGCACTTCACTACTTTCTTTCTCTAGGGGCAATAACAATCCATTCAGATAATATGTCAGTGGTATGTTATATAAACAAACAAGGGGGAACCAGACCTTACGCCCTATGTCGAGAGGCTCTATGTGTTTGGCAGTGGGCAAAATCTTCCCAACGCTTTCTAGTTGCAACACACATCCCGGGGAGAACCAGTGTGATAGCAGACAAGCTCAGCAGGGCAATCTTGATGCCTCACGAGTTGTCTCTGAATCAGAAAGTCACGGAACAGATTTTCCGCAAATGGGGACAGTCTTGCTGTGATCTGTTTGCCACCCCAATGAACCAATGAATACCAAATGCAGCAGCTATTTCACTCTTATCCCCCCTCCCCGGGGGGAGACACCCAAAGATGCACTTGTCCACAATTGGCCCTCTGGACATCTTTATGCCTTTCTTCCCTTTCCGCTAATATCGAAGGTTATCCAGAAAGCAAAGACTTTGGGAAGCAGAATGATTCTCATCACTCCTTACTGGTCTCATCAGATTTGGTTCCCTTTTCTCGGGCCTCACCTTCTGGACGATCCATGGACTCTGGACCCAGTACCAAACCTTCTGACACACACGTCAGTCACGTTCCATCCCTGTCTCCACACCCTCGACTTGACAGAGTGGCTGCTCCACTTCCATCCCTAGTCAGGCTTCATGATTTCTTCCCTGTGGTTACACACATCCTGAAGTCATCTCATAAACCTATGAGAAAATTGTACTCTAGCAAATGGAAAAGATTTTCTTTTGGGCACAAGCTAGGGACATAGATCCGTACACAGCCTCCATTCCCTTAGTATTAGAGTTTTTCATCAGGGATCAGCTGCTGCCACAATCAAATTTCAATTAGCAGCTGTCTCCAGTTTTCATTTGGGGCAACACAAACCTAATCTTATGGTTCACAGATTGTGTAAATCTGTTTTAAAAGACTCTTCCTTACTAAGACCTCCTTTATAGGAGCCTGGATCTCCCTGAGATTTAAATTTTGTTCTTTCAAAACTTACCTCACCGCCTTTTGAACCTTCATATACATGTGATTTAAAGTTCCTTTCATGGAAGACCATTTTTGTGGTAGCCGTTACGTTCGCCATAAGAGTGTCAGAGCTGCACGCACTCTCAGCCAAACCTCCTTACTTGATATTCCATAGAAACAGAGTTTCCCTTTGCACTAACGCTTCCTTTGTCCCCAAGATTTGTTCACAATCAAACATTAATCAAACTATTGAACTGCCAGTCTTTTTTCCAAATCATACAAAGCGGAATACAAGTTTCATCATCTTGATGTACACAGACAGTTAAGGTTTTATCTACAATGAACCAAAGACTTTAGGAGATCAGACCAATTATTTATATCTTTTTCGGAGATGAGAAAAGGAATGCCAGTCTCCAAGATAAAGTTATCAAACTGGATTTCAAATTGCATATCTTTTATTTGCTCTTCTAATGGCAAAGAACTCCCTTTTAAAATTTAAAGCTCATTCCAGCAGATCTATATCCACATCTGCCACTTTTCAAGCCAGAATTCCAATGGATAGTACATGTGCAGCAGCAACTTGGACTACCCTCATACCTTTATTACTCATTACAAATTGGACTTGGCCTCCAGGGGTAGAGCCTCCTATGGTTCCACGGTTCTTAGGAGTATATTCCCATGCACCACCCGAGAAAAAGGTGCTAGGGACGCTGTCCCATATGAAGGTGAGATAGGACTACAGAACATGAAGAAGTTATGTACTCACCATAACGTTTCATGTTTGTAGTCCATCTCGCCCTTCATTCTTATGAACCCACCCACCTACCCCCTTCCATGTATCCTTAGAGGATCTGGAGACAAGATAATGTCCATCTTCCTTAGAGTTGGAGACCTTTCATCTGTTGTTTTTCCTTGTGGAAATACCTTTATATCACTATTATAGACAGCAACAAACAAGATCTGGGGATTGTTACTAGTGCATTATGGGATACCTACCTTGCCACGAGCCAACTTAGAGACTTCGAACTTTGTAATCAGCTGAGTCAGAGCCGAGGATCGGCTTCGAACCCATATGTATGAATGAAGGGCGAGATGGACTACAAACATGGAATGTTATGGTGAGTACATAACTTCTTTTTTTCTGCTTGTGCTATGTATAAGAGCCTTAACTGTGTTGCTGTAAAATACCCCTTCAAATTAGGTAATCCTAGTCCAACTTATTCTGTTGGTAGAATCAGCTTATCCCACTTGACTCTTGCTGCTTTCCCTTCCCAGATAAAATCCTTCAACTCTTTAATTGCTATCCACAAATTCTCCTCTAGTTGATAAAAATATGCCTTACCTGTGTATAAGACTAAATGGCATGTATCATAGTATCCTGTAACAAAACTTCCAGTTTCTCAGTTTTTGTATTACCTTCTGTTTAGTCTCTTTCCACATATAATTATCTGCCAATAGAGTAATTTATAATCCATATTCCTAAATACTTCATTTTATCATGTCTCCGTAAGTGTGAATATTGTTGGACCAATTCATGTGTGGGTACATTTACTGCTATTGCCTTTATTTTAGCTTCATTAATTTTGTATCCCAAGAAGATCTGAAACTGTCTTGAAATGTTCCTTAACACTGTAATGTCCCATTCTGGTTTTTTCATGTATAAAATAATATCATCTGCAGATAAAGCCAACTTTTTCTGACTACCGTACCAGTTCTATCCTTGAATTTCTGAGTCCATTATTTTCTGTGCCAGTGGTTCTAAATGTAACGCAAACAACAAAGGGGAAACGGACAACCCTGCCTGGTTCCTGTAATCAAGCAGAAATTATTGAAGAGGACCCAACTCGTCATATATTCTCCTAATCAACCTTATAAATGTATCAGGGAAAGTAAATGCTTCCATTGCCCTGCTCGTCTACTCTGTCATATGCTTTTTCTGCATCAAGACCCACAGATAAAAGTGGTACTTTCTTACATTCTACTTCCCCCTGGCTCATCAATGTTCTGTTAATATTGTCAAATGTTTGTCTTCCCTCCACAAAACTACACTGATCCATATCTATTAATTTTGGTATCACTTTTGCCATTCTTTTAGTCATTATACATGTAAACACTTTATAACCATGGCTTAGTATTGAAATTGAAATGGGCTTTGTATGAAGCTGGATCCAATGGTTCTTTGCCCTCTTTAGATATTATTGTTACCACCACCTTCTTCCAGGATGCTGGTACTTCTCCTATTAAAATACTGTTAAAGAAAATCTTCCAGATTTTTCAGTCTTTTTCCTTCCAAACTTCCACAGGAATACCATCTATTTCTGGGGACTTTCATGTAGATTGGTTATGCATAGCCACTTTTATTACATCCCTTCCTATCCTAACTGTTAGTAATTGAACCTCATCTACCCCTAACTTTGGCATATTTAATTCTTCCATAAACATTTCCATTTGCACCTTTTTCTTTATTTCCGTATCTCTCTGCTTTATACAAATTTTCATAAAATTTCCGAAATATTTCTAATACTTCTACACGGGCTTTTGTTATCTTCCATGTTATAGGCTCCCTAAGCTTGGTGATTGCCTTTTCTGCTTTCTGTTGCCTGAGTTGTTCTAAAAGTTGTGTGCTGTAGAATTATCATCACAAAATAATTGCTTAAAAGCAATCTTTCTAAACTCGTGCATATTATCGAGGTAATCCCTTAATTTCTGTTCAGCATTCTGCAGTTGCTCCTTTCTTGTTCGGAGAGATTCCCCATGTTTTGCAGTTTTAACATTTGTCAATCCCTCTAAATAATTCTTACTGTTTAACCATATCTCCCTTTCCTTTATTTCCAACCTAGTTTTAAACTGCACTTGAATTTTATCCCACTCCTTAGCTATATTTTCAGAAGATAATTCTATCTTTTATAGTAGCGCTTGAATTAATTCCATAACCCATTCGTTAAATTCCTCTCTTTTCAGCTGATTGGTGGGAAAGCGCCAGTGTCTCATTTGTATTTCATTACCTTGCATTTTTATTTTAGTTATTATTGGCACATGATATGAAATTGTTATTGGGTGTATTTCAAAAAATTCAATTAAATGCACATGTTCCTGTGAGATGTAAAATCTATCTAGCCTAGCCCAGTTTTTGTATCTTGGTGAGTAATATGTAAATTCACTCCAAACTCCTAGGACTGAATTCACATCTTCCATGCCAAACATTTCCATAAATGTCTTCAAAAATCTACCCTCTTTTGTTATATTTCCCTTCTAGGCCACTCAGACAGGTCTTCACTTTTGCAAACCAAATTCCAGTCTCCACCTATAAGTAATATTCCTTACTGAAAGCTAATTATTTCTCCCAGAATTATCTTAAGCTCCATTAAAGCAGTTTTAGGGGGGATGTAAATGCATGCCAGTGTAATCCTCTTCCCTAGCCAGGTAGCCCTTTAGTACTATGTGTCTTCTATTATTATCTGTTTTCCTCTTCTATCGCTATTGGAGTTCCTCTTGGAATTAATGTAAGTACTCCTGTTTTCTTTTGCTCCAAGTATTCTGCTGAATAACCATCATGAAAACCTTTCTTTATGAAATTTACAAGTTCAGGTCTTTCCATGTATGTCTCCTGTAGCATAGCTATTTCCACTTTAATATAGTTCACTACTCTCTTTTTTTTATATTTAAGACCATTCAAATTGAAAGACATTACAGAAAGCAGAATTTTCTTATATAGTTATTTACCACCTTTTATATACACCTGCTGTTTTGCTAAATGTCTCATTCCAACTTTTATGTTACGTGTATATACTGTTCGACAGGTTGATCTTTTATACAGTTGTTTCTGGTCATATCCATTTGCACCTATGTCACATCTTATATAACTTTTGTTTTTTTTTTTTTTTGAAAACCCTCAAACAGAACAAACAATTCCCCCCCCCCCAAAAAAAAAAAAAACCTTGCTAAAACTGATGTCCATCTTCAAGTATTGAAGTTTTTGCTTCCTAATAAGAACAGTTCTAAGTTGATAGCTACACAGACAGGCTAAAGTTAACAAAAAATAAAAGGTTAGTCATGCTAAGATGCATGGTACAGCCTGTGCTATTACTAAGTGCTATTTGATTTGGTATATCTGTATAACTCTCCCAGTTGAGAAAACACTTGAATGCTTTCAGTAAACACTTTGTCCAAGCCATTTCTCTTTATCAAGTTGTCTTCTATTGACATGCGACACAAAATTGCCAAGGGTACCTTGTTTATCAGAAAAAAGGCCTTGCATTATCCAATATTCTTTTTCATTTACATGCTTTGTAATAAACTTGTTACTGGATTCTGCCTAGGGTTTTTACACAGTTATTTCCCTATGCAAACATGGGGGAAAGCACCTTGATTTTTCTTTTTGTCATACTCTTAACCAGACCCTTCTGCTCTCACTCTCTCCTCCCTTGCTCCTTTTTTTGTTTGTTTTTTTCCATTGCAGTGCCTTCATTTCTCTAAAACTGAACAAAGAAAAAGAGAGAAGGATAAACAAGAAAAATCAAAAACACCTGTTTATATTAGTATCCCCATTTCATTAAAAGAGTCTAATTAGTTTTGTATTATCTTTAAAGCAGTCACACCTGGGACAAACCCTGATTGTTTTCAAGGAACATTATGCCCTAGCCAATTACTCTGTTCTTTTTTCTTTTCCCTCAGCCAATCCCCTTCCACCATACTATCTCCAGTTTCTGTTTATCAGCTTGTCTACATGGATGCATGAAGACCAGCTGCAGAATTTCTACTTGGTATACATATGTGCAAGTGCTAAAAAAGAAAGCCTTATAATATCAATATTATTTTTCATTTACTTGCTCTGCTACTTAAAACAGAGGTCCTTAATCAGTCCTTTCCCCATGCAAGAATGGAAAAAAAATAATTTGAACTCTGTCATGCCCCTTTAACCAGGCTTCCTTTTTAAACCATTACATTACCTATGTTTTCTCAAAATTACACAAGAAGAAGAAAAAGAGAAGAGGGGAGAAAAATAAAAACAGTACCTGTTTACAATCCCCATTACACCCAAAAATATCATGCAAAGAAAACCATACAACACAAATACAGTACTATGAAGAAAGTGTTTTATTTCCTTAGTTAGCGTTCTCTCCTCTCTTCCCCTCTCAAAAACATTTTTCCGAACATTAATGACATGAAGTAGGTTATATACTTGAGTCCCCCACACAGCAAACAGATTTTGAAGAAGTCCAATATTTCCAGATTTTATTGTGCTGTCATATTTCACAAATATAATTATTGCATTGTAATCCCACATTATGTTTCTGACTTTCTCTTCTCCATCACACAAAACCTGTCTCTGTTTCAATCCCAACGTACTCCCAGTTCTTTCACTCAACTCTTGTGCTCCCTTTCTTCCATCCAACATTTTCCTTTGAAAAATTTTAAAAATTTTCAGAGGTGCAGCCTCTCTTTGATCTTTATTACCAGAGGAACAAGAAGTTGAGTCTCATGTTTCACAGCTCAGTTTTTGTTGGATAAACTTTTGCATTTCCTCCATACTATGCACTTCAGCAAAAATTTATTTTGCTCCTCCAGAGAAGAATACCTTGAAGACAGCTGGATACAGCAGTTTGAATCTCACCCCTGCGTCTCGACATTCTCTGAGTAGAGGCATGAATTTGCTCCTCTTCTGCCTGGTGTACAATGAGTAATCATTTACCACAAATACTCTGCTAATACTTTGTTTGCAAAATCCGCAGTGCAGCTGTCTTGCCAAATTATTAAGCCTTTCAGTATACAGTCCTTCTGCCATTAGTACATCACTCTGCCACAGTTTTGACAAAATCAACTCTCTGCTGGTAGGATTGCATCCTTAGTATTAAAGGTGTACGTTGCTTTCTTGTAGCTAGATTTGGAGCATACACAATATGTCCTATTCAACTAATAAACCCTGCTGTGGAATACCAGTCCAGTTGCTTATTTGTGCTTTTATAAATTTAATGCAGTGTGTTCCTTCCAGCTTCTCTGGTATAGCTGAAAATCTCAAGTTTTCCCTACGCGCGCTATCCTATAATTCTACTATTTTGTTAAACTGCTCTTCCTGAGCAGTCACATATTCAGGCAGCCTTTCCCTCATTTCAACCTCTGATTTTTGCAGCTTTATTATCTCATCTGAAAATCTGTTTAAAGCTTCTTCCATTTGTTCCAGCCTTTTATTTGTGTTGCTGTACTCTATCAGTGTTTGTTTTAACCAGGTCTATATGCAGTTGTCTTGTATCATCCTGTAGGTTATTCAAAGTCACGTCTGACGGTTGCATTACTTTTTGCTGAACAGCTGCAGAACTCTCCCTAGTCAGTGTTTCTTCCTCACTTTTTGTAACTGATTTTTTTTCCAGGTCTTCTGTATTTCATTATTGCTGGCCTCCAGACAGTGCACTCACCAGCCAGTCACTGAAATTCAGCCATAAACACAAGTCTTCAGGACTTCTCTGCTGTGTTTCTGTTTTCACACTGGGAGAGCTTGAAACAAGCTGTTATTCAGTGTGCAGCCATCTTGGAACTCCAACTTTAGCTTTTTGCCTTAAGCTCTGTAGCACACTTCTTATTCTTTGATTCCTCAAGTGACAAAGGTAATGATGGAAGGTGGAAGCTTCTGCATCTTTTATATAATTGATGTTAACTACCACTGTGGTTGGTGTACACAGTATGGAACAAGCAGTATTGAAAACTATGCTGCAGCTATTGCTCACTAGCACTGCTTTAACCTGCTAAGTTGAGCTTATATATACATTTTTTCTTTTGCCTTACTCTGACTTTAAAGTGAGATCTGGTGTAATTTTCATTCGTTCCTCAACCTGTGATTTTCGGATCTGACCTCGGATTCAACTTGGACGCTTTCCAAGCTCACGATTCAGTGCTCAAACTCCTACTCTCCATCCTATAATGCCTTCTTCCCCAGAATACCTCAGATCTCATTTGCCGCTCACCAAAGAGGCATTGGGTTTTGCATTGCTCCAGTTTGCGATTTGGTCAAAGTTCTGCTAGCCGGCTTCTGCTGTTCCTTTCACTTCTCTTCCTTACTGTCCTCCCACTTCTAACTCCTTTAAAGATATATTAAAAAAAAGAAAAGAAAGCTTCCCTTGTAGCTTAAAGTTGTTCAGAATAGTTTAGTTTTCCCGCAGTTTTCTACCCTTGTTTTCTGGTCTCTATTTTTCTTTCTAATCTTCTTTGTGACTTTTCTTTCCCCTGTCTCTGGTTTATCATGGCTGAGAAACCTTGGGGTTTAAAAGAATGCAGTTCCTGTGGGTGTAAGATTCCCCTTTTTAATGCCCATAGGGAGTGCATTTACTTTCTACGTCTTGCTCATCTAGAAAGTTCTTGTGAGATATGGTGCAGGTTTAATCCGCCTACTCTTGCGGACCAACGCAATAAGTTGGTTTTTGAAGGCTTACTTCCCCCCTTCCACTCCCTCCATCCCCTCCACTTCAGGGGCTCAAACCCTTAAACCATTAAAACCATTAAAAAATCCAGAGAGGCCAGGGAACACACAAAGCGTTACCCTGAGCACTTCTCCTCAAGGATGTGTAGAAAGGTGAAAAAACTTTTGATACAAGGTCGTCTGATTTGGTGATTGTGGTCCCCTCTCTCTCTGCTCCCTGTTATCCAAATGGCTCCTTGGAGCTAGGTGTTTTCACTCAAGAGTCCACCTCCCAGGGAGGTCTCATTCAAGCTAGTGTCCAGACCACCTTCTACATCCTCCTCTGTCAGGTCTATCTGTAGCTTGTCTGTGTGTGAGGTGGATAGATTGATAAGAGAATTTCTCAAGGTGGAGATTCAGGTAGGATTACTTAATGTCGGCTCCATCCCCTTCTGGATCCATGAGCAGACATTTCGCTTTATGTCCCTTGGCTTCTTCTCGGTCCGAATTCTTGCTTTGGAGTTTTTGGGTCCATCGACCCCAAAAACTGAGATGTCAAATGGGATAGTGGTTTTCACTTCAAAGTCAATGGTTTCCCTGATGTGCTTGGCTCCAACGGCTTTGGGGCCCAGTGCATCTTGGAGCTGAAGCTTAGATGTCGTGTCCAGAGGGTTGACTTCAATTGCAAGGCTTTTGGAGCCATCACTTCCCCTCTGAGCCTCAGAGTTCTATTTCTCAGCTGTGGCTACCTCCTCAGAGCAGAGCGTTTTGGGGGTTCAGGAGAAGTCTGCTCCAATGGCTTTGGCTACAGAGAGACAGCTCTCTGATCCTGGGAGTCCATCTGCCTTCGAGGTGGTGGAGGGTCCTTGTCCATACTAGAGGATTCCCAGTTCTCCCACCATTAGATCCCCATCCCTGTCCACATGGAGTCTGTCCTTGAGGTCTCTCATCTTCCACCAGGGCAGCCAGTACTGCAAATCCCCCAAATCTCTTCCCACTGTGGAACAACATTTTTCTTCCAACACTTTCTCATAGTATTCCACTGAGCAGATCCCTCAGAATAAGACATATAAAAGGATACAACCGTATTCCCCACAGGAATCCATCACTACAGACACTGACTTCTAGGAAGGAGAAGCTTCCCCCAGATATCCACCCAACAATGTCTCCTTTGCAGGCATCCTAGAGATCCTTCAGCAGAAGGGTGGAATGGTCCTCCCAAACCCCAAACCCAGAGGAGTCTGTGCTCTTGGAGGCCTTCGGCACTCGCCTGTTTACACCCTGGGTGTCCCCCCCTGGTGTACCCTCTTATCGAGCTAGTTTTCACCAGAGCATGGAGTGATCCTGACACCGTAGAGCCCATACCCAAGCAGGCTGACACGATCTTAAGTGCTCCCTCAGGCAAACTCCACTGGACTAAAGGGATCCTAGTATTTGCCATGGTTGTCATGGCAGCCACCAAAAAGGAGCCATCTCAGGAGAGTTCCTATGTCCATCCCACTGACAGGGTGTCTAGGGCTTTGGACAGGTTCTGCAAGAGGGTTTAAGCTTCATCGACCTTGATGTTATAAGTGTTGAACTATTTATCCCATTTCACCAGGCTACAGAGGGACCTGATCAAGGAACTCTCTAACTCAGTCCCTGAGTCCATGTCTGAAGAGGAGCACAAGATGTTTTCCTCCAGAATGGCCACTGTCCAATTGATTTCTAATTCGTCCATGAGGCTGATTGCCCATGCAGTTGAAGACGCTTCTAGGGCTGCCTGTTCTGGCATTGCCATTAGATGTCATGCCTAGATGTGGCTATGTGACTTTGAGGAACTTTTCAAGGCATTTGTCAATGCACCATTTGATGGATAGTCTGTTTGGCCCTACTGTTTGTGACACACACTCGCAGTGAGAAGGGTGGGAAGACCTTGTCTGCCATTGTAATCTGTTTTTCCACTCCACAAAGATCCTTTTCCAGAAATCAGCATGGAGGGGGAAAAAACTGTGGTTCGGCAAATCTCAAGGTCCTTTTCAGGATTCTCAGGGAGACTTTTCCCCCAGAGGTGGGGGGGCAGTTAAAATGCTGAATGCTGCCCCATGGGTAAAGGGAGTCCACAGAATCAAGGGTCTTTTCCTCCTTAGACAGACCCTTTCAGTGCTCCTGAAGGGTTGCCCAACTGTATGTCTGTGGAGGTGGTGATGGGTTGCTTAACCTTGCACCTAGAAGCCTGGATGGCCATCACTAATGATCAGTGGGTGCAAAGGATCGTATCCAGAAGGTACTCCATTCCCTTCTTAAATCTTCCCAAGCCAAAAACTTGCCTCCCAAATGTGCCACCCAGTCAGAGGGAGGCAGCAGCACTAGAAATTAAAATGCTGCTCCAAAAAAATGCCACCCAATCAGAGGGGAGGCAGCAGCACTAGAAATTAAAATGCTAAAAAAAAAAAACATCCCGGAGGTCCCTCCCTCCCAACAAAACTGGATCAGGTGTCTACTCAATGTTCTCTTTTGTACCAAAGAATACAGGGGACCTAAGGCCAATCTTGGATCTAACATCCCTGAACAAATTGGGAAAACAAACCCGAAATTACAGGATGATCATGATCCAATCCATCCTGTCTCTTCTGAAAATAGACTGGATGTGCTCAGTAGACCTGAAGGATGTGTACTACCATATCAAAAGGAGAGGTGCTCCAGAAGGCATCTTCGTTTCAGTCTGGGAGCCTGTCATTACCAGTTCTGTTTGGTCTCATCACAGCCCCCAGTGTGTTCATCAAATGCACGACAGTCGTTGCAGCTCATCTCAGGCTGTAGGGATTCCATGTGTTTCCTTATGTTTCCTTATCTCAACAACTGGTTCCTAACCACTTCCACCAGGCATCTGCTCATTCAAGCCAGGGACTACCTGTTGTAAGTAGCCCCCACTCTGGGCATAACTGTAAACATAAAAAAATCACAGCTGAATGCTGTTCAGATGATAGGTTTTATTAGAGTTCATTTGAACACAACCAAATCTATGGTCTTTCTAACTCCAGACAGGGTAGCCACTTTAAGATTTCATGTGTCTCAAATCCTAGCAATCCTATCTCATCCAGTGAAACTAGCTCTAATAAGCGTTAGGTTCTATGGCTGCCATGATAACACTACAGCCCACAGCACACTTATATATGTGAATCCTACCATCCTACAGTCAACTGTACCAGTTCAATGGTCATTACCTCAGAATCCTGTGACTTGCTCTATAAAACTCTATATAATTTACAAGAAAAAGGGATACAAATTTAAAAGGTATCTTTGAACAAACTTCATATTCTATGTTAACGCAACCCGCAAACAGGTTCTTTAAGAGCCTAGGTACGCATAGTTGTGGGAGATGTCATCAATGCTCCTACATTCTGCAGGAAGAACAGGTGTTTATACCTTCAAGAAAACTCACCATAAAAGCCTCTGGTCATTTTTCATGTACATCAACAGGTTTGGTTTACCTGGGTTTATGTCAAATCTGTCAAGCTTTTTACGTGGGCAAAACTGAGAGAGCATTAAAACGCAGAATTTATGAACATCTATGTGATGTGGAAAAGAAAAAAAGATTCCAACGCGTTTTTTAAACACTCTCTCAGTTGCCCACGTATGTTGTTAAAGTTCTTTGTGTTAGAAAAAGTGTCGCAGGACCTAAGGGGTGGCGACTGGGAAACCAGACTGGCAAGTAGGGAGCTGATTTGGCAGTTGAAGTTGGATGCTACTAAGCATCCAGGGTTAAACGAAAGTGTCAGTTTGTCTAGTATTTTAAAAACTAAGAGAAATGTTCTGTAATTAATTTTTTACAAAGTTGTTTCTATATGACTGTAAGGTAGCATCAGCATTAGATTTTTAATTCTTTTTTAGCTATTGATAACATTTTAAATATTGTTAATTATATATATTTTTCATAACACCAATGTGAGCTATTTAGTTTACTACGCATTAGTAATATTTTAGATGTTCTTCATCTCACATTGCTGCAGTCCTTACTTATGGGTAGTCCGCTGTCCTCGGTCGGCCCGAATACCAAAGTATTAGGCTGACGTCGGTCATGGGCGCCTAGATCTGACATCAGAGCGTCAGGGTATAAAGGCGCATGACCGACGTCATATCCTCAGTCTTTTTTGCCGCATGGTCCGATGCAGAAGCAGAGTTGCAAGTGCCGTTCGGCGTTCTGAAATTTTTCGTTTTCGGAGTTTCAGACCGATACCAAGTTGGGCTAAGTACCCGTTGGGAATATTTTTGTTTTTCTTGCCTCAGTTACTTACGGATGTCAGAAAAAGTGAATAATTGTATTTCTTGTGGGAAACAGATACCGCATAGGGATTACCACTCGCTTTGTATTCCTTGTTTGGGACCGGAGCACGGCGTGGTGGTGTCGGTTTTGTGCTAGGTTTAATAAGCGCACTATAAAACGGAGGTTAGATTGCGCTAGGTTAGTCTTTGGCAAGAGGTGTAATTATAATATGCCGTCGGATGTTCCGACGCCCGCTTCTACTAAGAAGCGCAAAGACAAATCTTTAAAGCCTAGGCAGGATGATTCGTCCGTTTCGGTCGCCGGACCTTTAGAAGCTACAGCTGAACAGGTGGATCTGGCTGAAGTTTCTGTTGAGTCCCAGGGGGAAACTTTGATTTTACAAGATGTGGCCTCTCAGGAGGCAGGCCAGGCTGAAGGGGCCTCTCGGGTTACTATTCTCCCTTCTATGCCTAAGGTGGTTAGGCCTTCTGCTACTGTTTCTAAGGCTCCTTCTAAGGGCAGGTCTGTTTTGCCTTCCTATGGTGTCAGTTCTGGTTCTTCCGGGTCTGTGCCTAAAAAGCACATGCTTAAAATGGCAGAGGATTTGATTACTTTAATTAGAGGTTCTATGCCCCCTCCTGATAAGAGGCCCAGGATGGAGCCAGAGTTGGAAAGTTTGGAGCAGGCCGCAGATGATTCAGAGTCTTCTACTGAGGACATTCAAGATTTCCCTCCATATTCTGATTCTGATGCAGAGGATTCCACTCCTTCTGCTTCTCCTCCAGAAGATTTTTCATTTTCAGAAACTCTGCATTCCATGAGGGAGCATTTTAAGTGGGAGGGACAGGATTACTCTGATTCCCGGAAGAGGCTTAGGGAGTTCTTGTTTTTACCACAGCATAGACCCTTAGCTATACCTCCGGTTTTGGATGTTGTTTCAGATGTTTTCTCGGAAGCTTCCCTTAATCCAGATTCTGTGCCTCCTGCCCCAGTTAAACCGGACAGGTATTACAGGGTGCCTGAGGCTCATAAATATCTGTATAAGAGTCCTAGGCGGACCCAGAAACTATTAGTCAGGGGCCTAAGGGTGTTAGAGCCTCTGTTGTTAAGAATCCGGTTCCTCTGGATAAGGAAGCTAGAGCTTTGGATAGATGGGGTAAGAAGGTGTATACCTCTTCTACTTTAGCAATGAGAGCTTTGAACTGCCAGTTTCATATGTTGAAGTATCAGAATTTCCTCCTTTCTCAGCTAAGATCTAAAGTGGATGCTTTGGCAGAGGGCATAGAGTGTAAAGAATTGCAGGATTTAGTGCATGTTTCTGAACAGGTGGGTAAGCACTCTTTGCAATGTGGTTTTGATGCTTTACAGGCTTCTTCTAGGGTGGCTGCCACTGGTTCAGTTATTCGTAGGCACGCCTGGCTTAAGGATCAGAATTTGTCTGAGCATGTTAAGTCTAGAATTCTGGATGCCCCTTTGCAGTCTGAAGTTTTGTTTGGTCCTCCTGTGGAGTCAGTCTTAAAGAAAATGGAAGACAAGGCTAAGTCTATGCAGACTGTTAAAGATTTTTTGCAGGTACAACCTCCAAAGTTTAGTAGAAATTGGCCTACTAAGGGGTGGACGTACCCTTCTTCTGATTCTCAGTCTAGGGGTAGATCTAGGCTTGGTAGGGGCAGAGCTCAGAGTACCTTCAGGCCGAGGCAATGGAGTTCACCTGCTCAATCTGCTGGTGAGGGCAGGGGCCAGTCCTTTCGTAAACAGGCCCAATGACCTGCATTTTCAGCTGCCAGATTCCTCTTGCCTGGCAGCTCCTTTGGGAGGAAAGTTGGCTCTTTTCAAGCAAAATTGGCATTTAGTCACCCAGGACAAATGGGTATTGGACATTATAAACCGAGGTTACAAGTTCTATTTCCATACCATGCCTCCTTTCAAAGGCATGCCAGACGTCCCTCCTCGGCAAAGGATAGAGGCTCACAGACAAATTTCTTTACTTCTTCAAATAGGAGCTATACAGCCAGTTCCTCTGTCAGAAGTGGGCCTAGGATTTTATTCTCGCCTGTTTCTAGTTCCAAAGAAAGGAAACACGTGGAGACCAATTTTGGATTTATCTATCCTCAACACTTACCTGGACATTCCAAAGTTCAAGATGCTGACTTTACAACAGCTTTTACCTCTGTTGGGGAAAAGATCACTGGATGGTTACTCTGGATCTCAAAGAGGCTTACCTTCATGTTCCTATCAGGCCCAGTTGCAGGAGGTACCTGCGTTTATGGGCTGGAAATTTACATTATCAGTTCTCTGCATTGCCCTTTGGCTTATCTACTGCGCCCAGAGTGTTCACAAAGGTTCTGGCTCCAGTGATAGCATTTTCAGACTAAGAGGAATACAGATTTATCCTTATTTGGACGACTGTCTGATTATTGCACAAGAAAAGGCGAACTTCTTCATCATCTACAGTATGTGATGGCAGTGTTAAGATGCCTAGGGTATTCTGTGAGCGAAACAAAGTCCAGTCTAGTACCCTCTCAGGACATGTGCTTTCTGGGTGTGAGACTGAATACAGCTTCCCAGATGGCTTTTTGACCCCGGACAAACAAAGAAGCCTTTCTCTTTATTTCCAGCAAATGTCTCTACGGTCCAGGCTGACTGCAAGGACAGTCCTTCAAGCCTTGGGGTTCATGGCATCTTGTATTCTGGTGCTTCCCAATGCCAAATTGCATATGAGGAAGCTTCAATGGTATCTCAAAAATGTGTGGACACAGCACTGCCAAGATCTAGACACTGTCATTCAGATAATACCTTGCATTCAGAAGGAGTTTTTGTGGTGGGCTCAGGAATGTCACCTAAACAAGGGACTCTCTGTGACCCGGCCAGAGGCGAGTCAGATTCTAACGACAGATGCCTCGGACAAGGCTTGGGGAGCACACCTCAATGGAAAATGGGTGCAAAACACGTGGCCTGTCAAACTCCAACATTTGCATATCAACTTGAAGGAAATGTTAGCAGTCCAGTTTGCATTGATGGCTTTCAAAGATTTACTTCCAGGGCAGGTGTTGATTCAAACAGACAACACTACTGTCATGTGGTACATCAACAAGAAGGGAGGAACCCATTCTTACCCTCTTTGCAGGCAAGCGATGATTCTGTGGGAAACTGCTCTCAATCTACACCTCAATCTTCAGGCAAGGTTTCTACCAGGAGCACAGAACTCCTTACCAGATGTATTGAGCAGACAAATAGTGGATCCTCACGAGTGGAAATTGGATCCTCATGTATTTCAACAGTTGACAGTGTTATGGGGAACTCCAGACATAGATCTGTTCGCTTCTCCACTAAATTACCAGTTGCCAAAGTTTTGCACAAAATGTTTCATCACACAGCTTGGAAGGTGGACGCTCTATCTTTCAGTTGGAACAATCTGCATGTATATGCCTTTCCACCTCTGCCTCTTCTTCCCAAGGTACTTTTGAAGGCCAGACAAGACAAGCCAACCATGATTTTGATAGCACCGGATTGGCCTCGCCAACACTGGTACCCACTACTGAGGAGTTTAGTACGAGAACCTCCATGGCCTCTGCCTTTGATTCCGCACCTTTTGTCACAAGAGGACAGTCACTTCCTCAATGTCAAGATTCAGTCTCTGCATCTAACAGCCTGGCATATTCTGTTTTAGACTCTGGAGGGTCTCAGCTTCCACAACAAGTTTTGAATGTTATTTTGGAGGCCAGGAGGCCTAGTACCAGGAAAGTTTACGCTGATAAATGGAGGAGATTCTTTATTTGGAGCAAAGGAAAGGACTTTGATGTCTCCAAACCTGATTTAAGTGTTGCTCTTCAATATCTTACTGAGTTATTGGACAAGGGTTTGTCTTTCTCCTCAATAAAGGTCCATGCTGCAGCCATTTCTGCTCACTATGATTGTGACCCTCCTTTATTCTCTCATCCTTGGTTTAAGCAATTTCTTAGAGGGCAAAGAATATAAGACCCCCATAGAGCTCCTACTCCTGCTTGGGATCTCAATTTTGTGTTGGAAAAACTTACTCTACAACCTTTTGAGCCTGCAGCTACTGCCGAGTTAAAGTATTTATCATGGAAAACTGCTTTTGTTGGCCATTACCTCTGCAAGAAGGGTTTCTGAATTACAGGCCCTCATGGCAGTGGAGCCTTTCCTGATTTTTCATAAGGATAGGGAATCTTTGCGTACTAATCCTTCCTTTATGCCTAAAGTGGTTTCTAGTGTGGCCTTAAATCAAACTATTCATTTGCCTACTTTTTATGCAAACCCCCAAAATAAAGGGGAGAAAATTTTGCATACTTTGGATATTCACAGGCAGTTGCGTTATTATTTGAGCAGAACCAAGGAGTTCAGACAGTCTCAGCAATTGTTTGTTTCTTTGCTTTGGGTTCACAGGGTAAACCTGTTTCAAAACAAACTATTTCTAAATGGATTGGGTTTTGTATTTCTTTCTGTTATTCCCATCATGGTAAGGAGATTCCTGCTGGAATCAGGCCTCATTCCACTGGGGCTACTGCTACTTCTACGGCCTTTATAAGGGGTAGCTACAAAGACATTTTGGAGGCAGCTACTTGGAGTTCAGTGCATACTTTTCTAAACATTACCACCTTCCTCTTTATTCTAAGTCTAGGGCTGGATTTGCCACTGCAATTTTACAGGGCATTTTAGCGCCCCTAATGCTTTATGATTTTTACCATCCTCCCTTTCCGTTGCTTTGGGATTCTACCCATAAGTAAGGACTGCAGCAATGTGAGATGAAGAACATAGTACAGTTTTGTACCTACCATAAATGTAGATGTTCGAAGATCCACATTGCTGCAGTCCAATTTACCTCCTGCCTTCCCACTGTAGTTTGACTTGGTGCTATGCTTTAGGTGATGGTTGTTGTTGGGCATGTTTTTGGGAGGTATTCTGTTTTTGGCTGTGGCCTTTCTGGTTTGGCCTTCTGACATCTGGGGCAAGAAAAGACTGAGGATATGACGTCGGTCATGCGCCTTTATACCCTGATGCTCTGATGTCAGATCTAGGCACCCATGACCGACGTCAGCCTAATACTTTGGTATTCGGGCCGACCGAGGACAGCGGACTACCCATAAGTAAGGACTGCAGCAATGTGGATCTTCGAACATCTACATTTATGGTAGGTACAAAACTGTACTTTTAGCAAAAGGTTTTTCTATTTGCAAACAAAGCCTAGTACGCATTTATATAAACAATCAATGTTATTTAGCACTAAAATATTTATTCAGTGCAAGATTTTTTATTTGCAAAATGAATATAGTTCAGCATGGGTTAGCAAATATTAATTTAATTTATTTGTCAATTAAAAGGTTATTCATAATGTTAAATAATTCAGAATTCATTGTGCTGCAACTAACAGTTTATTCTGCTAAACGTAAGCTTGACATCTGTGGAGGTTACTAGTATGCTACTGCAGCTTTTAGCTGTTAATTGATTCTGTATGTGATTATATCAAACTAAGTCTTTAAACCTATTTTATTTATGTAATTAGCAATTTAATTGTTCTAGCTTAAACTATTTAAGCACATAGCATGTTTTTTGAGATTTGTACTTGAAAAAGCCCGGTAAGACCGGGCGAAAGCGCTTGTCTGGATTTCGTGTTATGCACTTTTTTGTTCGTGAACATTAAATTATTTTATCTGGACTTCAGTATTCTTGCCTTGATTTTCCGATAAGGAAGAGGTACTTTTTCTCCTGAACATCAGTTAGAGTCTGCCAGTTACATTTTGTCTGCTCTGAATGTACAGTTTTTGAGAATCCTCCGTTTCTACAGTTCCTGGTTTTACTTTCTTTTCCGTGTCTTTCTTTTATTAGAGCTCATTTGAACACAACCAAATCTATGGTCTTTCCAACTCCAGACAGGGTAGCCAGTTTAAGATTTCATGTGTCCTCAAATCCTAGCAATCCTATCTCATCCAAAGAAACTAGCTCTAATAAGCGTTAGGTTCTATGGCTGCCATGATAACACTACAGCCCACAGCACACTTATATATGTGAATCCTACCATCCTACAGTCAACTGTACCAGTTCAATGGTCATTACCTCAGAATCCTGTGACTTGCTCTATAAAACTGTCAAGAGTTTGCAAAGACTCTCTTCTCTAGTGGCTCCATTCCCTGGAAGTCTACCAGGATTGTCCCTTCATTCTTCCCCTGCCAAACTGACCACAGACATCTCCCATTTGGAGTGAGGAGGGGTGTTTTCTGGGATGGACCGTCCAAGGCACGTAGAGATATCAGGAGACCAAATTGCATGTCAACGTCCTGGAGATGAGAACAGTTCTTCAAACATTACAAGCACTACACTGCTTTCTTCCTCCGAGGACCATTGCAATCCAGACGGACAATATGTCAGTGGTATGGTACATCAACAAGCAAGGGGGAACCAGATCCTATCCACTGTGTCAAGAAGGAATGAGTGTGTGGCAATGGGTGA